>NC_081422.1:68263664-68528664 GCF_949786415.1 Peromyscus eremicus | reverse complement strand
CTGGGGGGGGGGGGCCACTCACCAACCTAAGACAGAGCACCTGTGTGGCCTGGGCAGGCGTCTCCATGATGGGTAAGGTGACCTGCTGATGTCCCACGCAACCTAAGTCAGAAGCTCATTTTTTAGTAAAAGGGGGACCTGTAGGGCCCTGGCTCCCCATTTTGGGTTGCCTTGCTTGCTGACCTTGACCTTGATATCCTCCCTATGCTAATTCCCTGCCGGGTTCCACCCTCCTGAATGCTTAAGGGAAGTTCCTTGTCTGTGTATCCTGCATAATGGGCGTTAACAGCTTAGATGCAAGATTGTAAAACATCTGTAGTGAACTTCTGCCCTCCGGGGTTCTCCCATTGTGCTGTAAGCCTGTATTTAAGACCTCTTCCCTCCTTCAATAAATAGCATTCGGCATTAAAAAAAAAAAGAATAAAGAAAAAAAATGACATAATGAAAAAAAAATGACATAATGAAAAAAAAAGCTGGGCACAATGTGTAAGCTTTGCTGCCAACAGAATCCTCCCTTTATCTGGGAGTCAATCACTTTCTACCTCTGCTGCCACAGATGTGGACATCTGATATCTGATTCTTTCTTCCGACTCACAGATTCTACCCACCTCTTCAAGATACAAGTAATGACCACCCTCACTTTGGACAGACTGTTGGATGAAATGAATATATTCTCAGCACAATGCCTGGAGAGCACATGGACATGTGTGCAAGTGGCTTTCAAACCAGATCTAAACTAGAATTCAGGCCTGTTGCTAAGCTGCTTCCCTTGCTGCTAGGCTGCTTCCCTTGCTGCTAGCCCCTGCCACTCCTTTCACTGCTATCTACATTCTCCAAACGCGAGAAGGCCATTTACCACTCTCTTTATTCAAACTGAAATGGAATCTTCTCAAAGACCTGTTATTTTGTTCTGCTTCCTATTCTGGCCTTAGCAAGCTGTAATGAATATTAGTTCAGAAGCTGTCAGTCAAGGGCAGGCTTCCGTTTATTTTTTTGATATTAGGATAAATTGGCCTAGATTAAAATGTCTACCGTCACCATTATCTCTGACTTTTAATGGCAGCTGTTTACCTACTTTTTATCACTTCTGGCATCGCTGCCGTTTACCCCTCTGTTGTCAACTACACATCTCTCACACTCAGTGAGTAGTTCAAGTGTGGTGAAAGAAGGTGACTTCATGAGGATGCTCTAACTGAAAACTGTATAAAAGCAAAACAACAACAACAAAACATAGGATGTGTAAGGTTTGCTCCCCACCACTGCAGGGAAAGAAAAAGGAAGTTCTTTTGCAGGATCCCACAGTAGAATGCTGATCTAGCATGCATGATGCCCTAAGCTGAACCTCTCAAATAGGAAAAGGGGGGGGGGGGAGCCACAGGCATTTATTATTTTTTTTACTGTATATCCTAAAATCTCCATCCCCTCTTTTTTCCCTCTCCATATATGGCAACTCATTGTATAATAACATTTTTTAGTGGGTATCAATTATGTACAGAGATGAATAAGAACACAAACTTCATTACAAGGAAATAAAAATAAATACAGGAAGATACCATTTTATTCCTCATTGGTAAAGATCTAAATGTTTTAAAAATGTAAAAGCTGATCAATATTTGGGGGAATATTTGCAATTTCACAGGTTATTATTGGGTATTCACGTATATACTGAGATAAGTTCTTTATGGAACCATTCAGATAGCTTAATTTTCAAAATCAAAATCACAAACTAATATTGATTCAAGGATAATCAATGCCAAATCTTTCATAGTAGCTAAAGGCTGGAAAAGTTAAGCATCAATTAACAGAAAGGTTTTCAACCTAAATTTTGATTCTTATTTGTAATTTAAAATGAGCTCATGAAGGATGAGCACCAAAAATATTTTATTAATATTTATTTAATAATGACTCAGCACGGCATCTATTTTGGTAATATAATTAAAACACTGCACGCAGTGTGCTGGTGTGTGTGTGTGTGCGTGTGTGCTTGCACATGCACACATACACATACAATTTTAGGAAGTATAGTGAAACTATTATGTACAGTGGCCTATAAAGGGGGAATAGAAGGTTCTGCTGGGACAGTACCACTCTCTGCTTGAGTCTTCACAAGCCTATGTGCATGCTTAATTTAGTATTAAATTATACACAAATTTATCTGCAAATGCCACCAAAGGTCTGAGGCCTCTGAATCATTTTTGTATAGCTTGTAGAAGATTAGATAAATTAAGTGAATAAGGCAAAAAAAAAAATCAGTCACCTTTCAATAAAGAGTCCCCTTCCAGAAGTCCTGCTTTGGCAGCATTCAGAGCCTTAGTGATGAAAATAGTCCCGTCCTCATAGCCACAGATGAGTTTATCAAGATTTGGAATGTACTCTGATGAGGTGATGGTTGCTGTCATCCCCACCTCATCTCTGGACCCAGAGAAATGGTCTGCAATGCTCTGTGACACCGTTTGATGCTTATCAAAATTATCCTGAAGAGTCCAGGTGGTGGTTATTGGTATTTCTGAAAGGAGCACACACAAACAGAAAACTTGGTTTATTTATTCATAAAAGATGTGAAAAATATGGTGAAGATGTCACCTTTTCACAAGTCTGAACCCAGTAGAAAAGCTCAGTTACATTCAGAACACTGGTCGATATCCCTTGGAATGCTCAGCTGAAGGTCATTTGAATTATGTTGGTTGTATTTGTGCATCAGATCCACAGACTTAAATTATATCTGTTTTTCTATCGGTATTACACCCCCAGTCACTTGACAGAATGTTTCACAAAAGAACCTTAAAGAAGGAAGGATTTATTTTTAGCTCAGAGTTCAAGAGCACAGTCCACCATGTTGGGGAAGTCACTGCTATAGGAGCTCCAGACAGCACTCACGTTGCAGCTGCACTTAGGAAACAAAGAGAGATGAATGTGGTGCTCAGCTTGCTCTCTCCCTTTAATTCAGCTCAGGACTCCAGCCTACAGGACTGTGCTGCCTGCATCTGAGGTCCTTCCTCCCACCTTAGTTGACCTGGTCTGGAGACTCTTCACAGACATGCTCAGAAGTGTGTCTCCTAGGTGATTCTCAACCTTGTCAAGTCAGCAGTCTTTAATTATCACAGTGTCTAATGGAGGACAAGGGCCTGTGAAGACTCTTCACTGTTCTTGTTTGTAGTCCCATATGACTCCATGCTAAGGTTTCTGAATTAATCACAAATTAGTTTTCAGATAACAAGATCAGAAACTGAAACTGTTGGGGCTAGAGAAATGGATTTGCAGTTAAGAGCATGTATTGCTCAGCCAGAAGACCCAAGTTCAATCCACAGCACACACATCAGGTAGCTCACAACTACCTCTAACACAGCTCCAGAGGGGATCAGACACCCCTGGCTTCTGTGGTAACCTGCACTCGTGTGCACACACTCACAACAGACATATACGCAAAATTAAAAATAAAAATAAAGAAATAGAAAGTGGCAAGCTGGGCATGTGGGGCACAGCCTTAATTCCAGTACTTGGGAGGAGGAAGCAGGAAGATCTCTATGAGTCTGAGTTCAAGGCCAGCCTAGTCTACCTAATGAGACACTGTATTGCAGGGGGCAGGAAGGACACAAAACTATCTTACCTCTAGGAGAACCATCAAACTTAGATATGGGGACATCTGGGATATGCCACAGTGTAATTCTTCCTGAGACTTCTCCAGAGAATAGTACCTTGTAAAAAGGCTCCTTCCGTTCATTCATGTAGCCCATGACGAAATGCAGGCCCTGTAAAAGAAAGCATGTGTTAAAGAAAGCATGAGATCACTGGCCAAGCTTCAGAGAGTTGACACAAGTGTCTAACCTGGGGTATACTCTGTGTGTGTGTGTGTGTGTGTGTGTGTGTGTGTGTGTGTGTGTGTGTACCGCACACATCCCTTCATGAAGGCATTACCAGTAAGGGCTATACATGTGGTGATATTGTGTTTCCCAAAACATTGTGCACCCTAATAAACTTATCTGGGGTCAGAGAACAGAACAGCCACTAGATACAGAGGCCAGAAATCCTAGCATTCCAGAGGCAGAGATCTGCCTGGATCTCTGTGAGTTCAAGGCCACACTGGAAACAGCCAGGCATGGTGACTCAGGCCTTTAATCCCAGGAAGTAATGGCAGGAAGCAGAAAGGTATTAAGGTGTGAGGACGAGGAACTAGAGCTGGTTAAGCTTTTAGGCTTTTGAGCAGCACAGTTCAGCTGAGAGGCATCCAGTCTGAGGAAACAGGATCAACTGAGGAATTGGCAAGGTGAGGTAGCTGTGGCTTGTTCTGCTTCTCTGATCTTTCAGTATTCACCCCAATACCTGGCTTCAGGTTTGATTTTATTAATAAGACCTGTTAAGATTCGTGCTACATATACATGTTTAGATAAAAGAAAATCTCTTCAACATGCTGAGTTTGTGTTGTTATGGTATATATGAAGAAAACAAGAGAAAAGGGCTTGGGTTCACCATGATGATGGAGACAGCAATGGGCTGTTTTAGTCTCCGAACTTGGAATCAGGATCCCGTGTGTTCATGATGAAGACTGCTCACCAAAGGTCAACAGTCTTTCTCAGTTGCTTCAGATCTACTAGTCAGTTACAACAGCACGAGAATATATAGATATATTCATTCATGCAGCCCTTGAGGTCCTTTTCCAGAACTACCAACCAACTGGTTCTAAGGACTCATCAGACCCATTGTAAAATTAAATCACCCATGTTTAAAACCTTGGACTTCATCCCTCCAAATGTCAGTTTCAAAATGGCCTCCTGGCAGCAGCTGAAGGCATGAGGTATTTTATATGCTGGTAAATGATAACATTTCAACACAGGTTAGCTATCACCATCATCATCATTCTTAGTTTGTACACACATGCCCACCTTGGACCTGCAGCCTTCTTCCAGGTCAGCTGAGATTTGCAGAGTGCCAGGGGCCCCTCCAGGAGACACAGAACCCAATCAGCAGATAGGTTCACAGTGAGAACCAATGGGAACTCTCAACAATGCCAAAACAGATGTAACTTCATGATAGGGCTACAAATGTTGACCATGGCCGATGTCATGTGGTTGCAGAATGTTCTTTTCTAGGCTTACTGTGATCAAATTCCCCAAATTAGATTATTCTATTTATGCTCCCCTAGCTTCCAGGTACTTCTTACACTTAAAATATGGGGTCAGGAGCAGAGAATCATGGCTATCTAAGGAAGACTCATTGGCAAAAGACCCATCTGTTTATGGGTACATACTTGGAGAGACAAAGCTAGATAACTTTCCATTTAAAAAATTATTTTATTTCTGTGTTTGAGTGTTTATCTTCATATATATATCTGTGCACCATGTGTGTACAGTGCCTGTGGACCAGAAGAACAGGTCCCCCAGAACTGGAGTTACAAATAGCTGTGAACCACCATGTGGGTGCAGAGACCTGACCCAGGTCTCTAGCAGAGTTGCCGGTGCTCTTAGCTGCTAAGCCATTTCTCCATCCCCAACTTCGCAATTTTAAAGCAGTGGTTGTATATAGCTTTGATATTTGCTTGTTGGGGTAGAAATTCATGAGGGGTATGAGGTTTCTGTGGAAAACCATGTTGGTTAAAATTCACACTGGAGCCAAAGGGCAGAAAACAGCAGATCCTACAAGAGAATGAAGTGCCTTTCTGAGTGAGCCGAAATACCGCTTTGTGACAAGGCTTCGCTGCTGCCCGTGAAGGATTTTGGAGATGTCCCCTGATGCATGCTGTAATTCTGAAGTTTTTCCTTGTTTTGTTTTGTTTTGTTTTAACTCCCCCAGCGGCACCTGGAGTTCTCAGTTTGGGCTGAGAGATTTTTAATCACGTTTTAGCAACAAAACATTAAAAGGGCATCCTGGCTGTGGGGCTTCCAAGAGCTCTGCTGCCTGATTAAGCAAATCATCATTCTGGACACAGTTGCACACTTTCATGTTGATATGTCACTAAAATAAAACTCTTCCTCTTCATAAAGTACCTTTTTGGATAATTAATTGATGACCGATACTACGGGTAAAAATTAATTTTGAAAAAGGCCCCTGGAATAAAACAGCTGCTTAGATTTCAGATGTGGTCAGCTGTCAAAGCTATAGTTCAGCCAAGTAGGACGCTCACAATTACAGTCTCTACGTTCTGCCAGCAACCTTAACTACCTTAATCACACTCGTTTGGAGAAGGAATTTACTCACAAGAATCCATAAGTACATGTGAAAATGACCTTGATGGATAGTCAAGTTTGTTTGTTTGTTTGTTTGTTTTTTAAGTATCAAAACCCTTTCATAAAGTTTGAGAATTGCAGTCAGTATATCAAAAATGTTAAGAATGGAACAGAGCAAAAGAAAAACCCGGGATGTGTGTACTTGTGTGTAAGAGAATCCATACACTAAAATTCCAATAACTGGTGCATCTAGGTAAAGGGGAAGTAAGTGTTAATCGTACCAGTTCTTACAACTTCTCAGCAACTGAAACATTCCCAGCTACCGGAGGCAAATAGTCGATATGTATGGTGGTAAAATCAGAATTTTCCTATCTTCTTTATTTTCTCCCACACTTGTAACTTTCCTATAATGAATAGGCATTGTTGGATTAACCAACAATTCTTAAGGGTGGCGTTTTCTCCTCAGTAGCCGTTAACACTCCAAGTTGATTTTCTCATTAACAACTTGATCTGATGCTTTGGTTTCATTTTTGCAAGCCTGAGTCCATTACAAAGCAAGAAGCGGGCTTGAGGCTGCTTTTCCTCTCTTACCTTATTTTTCTCCACAGAAGTGGAGCACAGTAAGTGAGGGTAGATGGTCTCCTTAAGGACTCCTCCATCAGCATCAGCGGGGCATATGCATTTGGAAAGCCCACTGTGTGGGGGGGAAATTAGAAACAAAATTTAGAAACTTAGGGTCCTTTATTTGTTCCCACCACCACCACCCCCCTTCCACTTTCAAAAGCCGGATGGCACCATTCGCGTTTCTAAACTCTAGTTAGAAATTGTTGGGTTAATAATTACGAGTGACTTTTTGAAAGGCCCGCACCAGCTGTACAAGTTCTACATGGCTAATCTCATGCCTTCATCCCCCGCTGGGTTGTACAAAGGCAGAGGCCTTGCAAGCCCAGAGTAAATCTTCCAGTGCCAAAGTTGTTTTGTTCTGGGTTTTGATCAGGGGCTGCATGCAGAGGCTTTTCCATAATAAACCTCCCCAAGTTCATTTGCTACCTGAATGTTCTGAACGCTGCTCCCATCTGAGCCCACCTGTTCAGCAGCTGATAGATGTGACTGTGACCATCTTCTGTCCAAACAAGGACCCTGTGAGCAGCAAGCACCTCTCCACCAGCAAAGAGCTGCCCGTCTCTACTGACTTCAGTCCACAGAAGGGAAAAGTCACAATAGTCATAAACCTGCAGGGCATGGCAGAGGCACATTAATAAAGCCTGGAAATAGAGTCTGCAAGGAGGATTAGCAATAATTATGCTTATCAAGACTATGATGGAATTAACGCTGCAGCCTATTAAACATTAAAAGCAAGAATACTGTGTTCATGGCTTAAGATAATGTTTTGTGATTTACTAGTATTCACTCAGAATTATTCTTTCCCATTTATCCTAAGGTAGGTGGCAGTGGATAAAGTTATTTGGCTGGCTTGTTCCATCATGTTCCTGTTAAGCATAGAAGCCCAAATCCTACATTTTTAAATAGTTTTATTCTCGCTATATGAGTGCTCCCAGTATAACACTTAAAAATTCCTTATACATAAAATGTTTGTATAGCAGAAATCCCTAGTTCATTTGCATACTTTAAATCTTTAGCAAAAATATATCATTATGGCACAAGTCAGATAGACTTCTGTTAGCAGTTATGGGAAACATTAACGTAACTAAGGATGCCATTGGATGATAACTTAGCTTTTCTTTACTCTTAGAGAGATCATTGACTATATTCTCAAGAAAAGAAAGAATACTCCCTAAAAATATAGCAATAGTACAACAGAAAAAAAAATCCAGAAATAAGATCTATCTATATAAGTGGTAAGTATTAGCTTTTGAAAAGTAAAACACATCGTTTTTTTGAAAATTCATTTCCTTTTTTAATAATTTGTTTTTATTTTATGTGTGAGTGTTTGTCTGCATGTATGCCTCATACACATAAGTTCCTAAAGAGGCCAAAGAGAACATCACATCCCTTAGACAGGGAGTCCCGGGCATTTGTGAGCCACCATATGGGCTTCAGGAACAGAACCCGTCCTCTGCAAGAGCAACTGGTGCTCTTAATCATCAAGCCACCTCTCCTGCCCTCAGAAATTATTTTCATCATTACTATAATTTATTGTTAATAAAACTAGAATTTGTTGGTCCACATACAATATGTTAGGGAGCAAAGTGATGGAATACATAACAATAAGACAATAAGACAGGCAGGGAAGACTAACCATTCCATGTCTTAACATGATTATGTTAAGGAGGTTTTTTTTGCAGTATTTAAATTGTATTATCATTTTTTGACTCAACAAGAAAACCATTTCATCTGTACATCGCCGGTACTTTTAATACCTTCCAACATTTAGAAAATACCACCAACAGGAGTCTCTCTGTGTATGTACAAAACCGTATCGTCTGACAGTTCAAGGAGTCAAGAAACTTCGATTCTTTTTCATAGACATCTTGCTTTTCCTTTAAAAGGAAAAAAAAACATTTAAATACAAATTCCAAGAAATGTACACATAAACAGAAGACATAGTCCTTCTCATACGCTTGACACTGGTCCTTCCTGCCGTTCTATAGGGAAAAGAATCCAAGGTTCCGTTCCAGTGTTTTGATCTAAACATTACTTTGCAAGATTCAAGGACTTATTTTATTGATAGTCAACCAAATACCAGTCTACAAGGAACCATGATAAGCGTTGAAAATATAAAGTTACTGGCTTTCAGGCGAGCAGAAAGGGGAGGGGCATACAATGGTAAAAATCAAAACAACAACAAACCAACCCTGTAGTGTCTTGATTACTAAAACCAGAAGTAAATAAGACAAGAGATGCTTTGAAGAGACACAAGCATAGCCCACGCAGGGCAACAAGCATGGGGCAAGCTTCTGATAGTGCTGGGTATGGGTTTCTGAAGAGTGACAAGCAACACAATCTCTAGGCTCCTCGAAGAAGAAATTGCCACAGACTGTGTGGTGCATCCTAACACACATACTGTGTTCCCTTTTTGTCTTTTACTTTGACTCTAGTCTGACGCTAGGGAGCAGGTTGGTATGCAGACATCCCCAAGAAAATGATCCTCCTATGTATCCATCTGTTTACAGCTCCCATACCCAAAAGAGTCTAATAAAAGGGATGGAACAATGTCTGCTATCAATTTTTAAATTAAAAATACAATCTTTTCCTCTCTCTACTCCTCGTGTGTGTGTGTGTGTGTGTGTGTGTATGTGTGTGTGTGTGTGTGTGTGTGTGTAAATAAATCTATTTACATTATATATGGAGTCATGGTTGGAAGGGTGCAATTCACCTGCCTCAATGCCCACCCTTGGAAAGATATCATATAAGCCTTCAGCTGTGAACATGCATCACCCTCATAGTTTGAAATTTTCAATGAATAGTGATTGAAATAATGGAAAAATGAGTGGTTTCCAAGCCAACCTGAACGCTGTTGATGGACGAGGAGAGGTCCCATACTTTGAGCTCGCCAGTTACAGATACGACCAAGAGAGAATCCTCTGTGGAAAGAACATATGAGCTGTTAGCCAGTGGACCTGGATGCTGTCCCATTACCTCATAGTCACTCAAGGATTGCATAGGGCTGGGTGGGCAGGATATATTTAGCTTTAATTTTTGTTGAATTAAAAGGAATGATTTCATTCAATGTTCTAACTCCCTGTGAACATGCAGAATACAGCTAAAAGAAGAGCCATGGCACCTGGCAGATGCTGGTGATGCCGAGCCCATTTCAGATGGGACTGTAGAACCGACTTCCACTTTACTCAAGCATTACTGACTATATATAGAAACTGCATTTCAGTAGTATATCCAGAAATGGTGTCCTGCTGCTACACACACACACACACACACACACACACACACACACACACACACACACAAAAGGAAAGCCATGAAAAGAGAGAGAGGGGGAGGATGAAGGGACAGGATGGAAAGGAGTGGGTAGGGGGAGAAGGAAAGGAAAGGGAAAAAAAGAATAAACAAACAGCCCAAATGCCTGTTGTCCTGTCACCTCAGTAAGCCGAACTGAGAACTGGGTCATAGAAACAGCTTCTCGTTTGCTCGCTTGTCTTCACCTCCTGCTGGCTTCCTAATAACTTGACCCACTGGTGGAGGGAATCTGGATTTCCCCTGACATGGCTCCATGAGCTGTCTCCAGGACGAGGTGAACACCAGCAGCGTTCTCAGCTCTGGCTTGACAATTTCAACAGCATCTCAACCAGCTGCTGCACAGTCTTAAGAGTCCTGAGACACCCACGGTTACCTTGAATTCTCACAGAGTGAACGATGCACATGCATTTCATCCAGTCAGGGGACTGCGAAGAGGAAAAGGTGTGCAGGAAAGCCAGAGTTCCAGCATCAAGGATGAGGACGTCTCGATATTCCCCACAGCACAGCAGCCAACCTTCGCCGGTCATCCGGAAGGAGCAGTGATAATACTATGGGATGGAATTCCAAGAACAGCACCTCAAAGATGGCTAGCATTGACACCCTTCTAGCTGCATAAAGACTTCTCTGAATTCCATTCAGCTGTACTCAACAAAACCTCTGGAGTAAATAGCCCCATACTCCTGCCATGTTGATTTTTCAGCTTAGCTTCACCGCCCCCGCCACCCCAGAAATCTCATCCCCCAGAGTAAAGTGGCGATCTTTCAAAAGAAATGCTACAAATCATGGGACAGTGATAATTACATTATTTCTGTAGTGTTATTTAGAGCTAAACAGTAACAATCTAGGCTCTCTATCCCAGTAAGTACTGCTAAAAACTAGTAAGAAATGAAAGCATTTAAAGAAGATTGGAGATACTCTTATGCCAAACAAATTTTGGAAGTATTTTCTACCTTCCCTGCCCTCTGTACTGGGTTCTGGTCCAGGAGAAGAAGGGAGAGTGTGAGAATTATTACCATATGAGGCACCAGCAGCACAAACAGTGCGAAAAATATGAAAACATACTCTCAACAGCAAAGAGGTGGTGAAATTACTCCTTTATTCCTAATCTGTCCATCAAAATCCAGAAACTACTTTAAGAAACAGAAAGTATGGCTGAGACAGAGCTCAGTGGAAGTTAGTTGTCTGGTATGTTTGAGACCCTGGGTTCAACCTTCAATACTAGGGAACCAGAAAGCCCCTGGATTGGAAAGTGATTATAGAAATTATAACTAGGTCTCTTTTTCTTTCACAAATAAAAAAAATAGAAATCAAGAAATCCACCAAAAGAACTGGTTAAGATTTAAAAATGTGGCATAAGCTTTTCTTTTTTCTAAGATTTTATTTTTACAATTTTAATTTGTCCGTGTGCATCAGTGGGGTATGGGGTATGTGGCCATGAGCACACTGTCTGCAGAGGCCGGTAGAGGACATTAGCATCCCCTGGAACTGGAGTTAGAGGCAGGATTTAGATGCTGGGAACCAAATTCAGATCCTCTGGAAGAGTAGTAAATGCTCTTCACCCCTGAGCCATCTCTCCAGACCCAGAAAAGGTTTCATGTTTTATAACATAGCATATTGTTAAAGGTGAGTCTTCCCATGTACATGTGGGTGCTTTGTGTTGCTTAGGAAATGTAAAACAATATGAAAATCGTTTTTAAAGACAAGATACAGAAATGAAATAACCAGGAATAAATGTTGTTGACTAATATCTTTAGACTGAGAGAAAAGCCAAAATAACAGATGATTACTGGTGATACTTTTCCATCGTGGAAGAAAACAAAACAACAACAACAAAAACAACAAACAAAAAAAGGAAAATTCAAGAAAAGACTATTCTCCAAAGATCTTAAGTGCTCAGATAGAAAAAAAAAAAAAAACTATGTACAAGTTACTGTTTGGGCATCTCAAATGTTCTGAAGGGAGTGCACTTACACAGATTGCAGTGTGCCTGTAAGGAAGGGTGGCCTTCTCCACACACTGACCACTGCTCACATTCCACACGCACATCTCCCTGGAACAGAGAACTCCATGTTATTCTCTGCCATTTCCACACAATTGCCTGGAATAATTTTTGTGCCGCCAAGTTTTTCTTTAGTGATGCACTTAGGCACAACCTGATCGTTCATGTGGCTTTTTGTTACAGATTACTGGGCAAGAAACTGTTGTGGTCATTAGCAGGGTTGACACACCATAGCTCTATCATTTTGTTTGGGTAATGACGCCCTGCCTACAGCCTGCAAGCTTTGCTTTAGGGCCACTCTGGCTATCAGCAAATTGTGGGAATTCAGCCATTGCGGCCTTCACAAGGGATAGTACGACGGTCTCTCCACGGAAACAGCATCTTTCAAAACTTATTTCAATGAGCTTAAACTACATATTCTGGGAAGGATAACACATCAAATCTCTGTGTATGTATACTCTACCCCCTCCCAACCCCTTCTCTCTCATGAAAACAAACAGCACCACCAAGAGGCCACCTTCGGTCTATCATTGATCCAGTTTCTTTCTTTGATTTTTTTCCCCCCTGATTTGAAATCCTGAAATAAACAAACCTTGACACAATATTTGGAAAGTCCTCATCATTTTTGAGAACTCTGTTTTAATGCATGCTCTGAAGACATAGACACAGTCTGTACAATGAAGCTATGAAATATACCAGGTAGATTGTTTAAACCTGGGTGACTTCTGTTCAGAAGATCAAAGACAGCCGAATCAGAATTACATAATAGCCTTTGGTTCGGGAAATTTCAATACAGAAGCAAAAACAATTATATAGACGAAAAACAAGCTTTATGGGTGTTGTGGGAAATGCTGCAGTTGAGGTAAAAATTAAAAAGAGAGACTAATGATGTTAAATATTGCATGCATTTGATGATTTTCAGGGGTTTGTATTTCTAATAAAGACCTAGGAATCAATATTCTGAACCAGCGATTCTGAAACTGGGGTGATTTTTGTTCCCCACTATCAACCACGTCTCAGCGACCACCTTGTTGCCACTAGGAACACACTACTGACATCTAGTGGGCAGAGAGCAGAGGTGCCTCAGCCTCCTTGCCGTGCACAGGTCTCCACAACAAAGGAGGTTCATTCCAAAATGCCTTGAATATGAGGTAGAAAGGGCGTGCCCTAGAATCTGAAGAAAATATTCACAGGCCTTCCTTCTGTTTGTAACTAACTGCATCCCAAAGAGGCTTCAAAGGTAACCTGGAAAAGCATGTAATTCTACAAAACAGGAGGGAAAATCTGTGTGTCCACAAACACGTACGCCTATGCATTTGTGTGCACGCAGGGGGAAATGATGGAAGGAAAAAGCAGAAATTAAAAGAATATATCCCAGAAATAAAACAACTAATAATGTTCCTAAAAGGAAATGAAGGATATAGAAATCAAAGGTAAAGAAACTGAATTCTAAGCAGCCCACAGCATAAAATGACACAGACATGTAGTTTAGCACTGTGGTCTTGACTCTTTCCTACATTGACAAGCATCTGAAAGTATTCAAACAGTGACTCCAGTGAGCCTCAATCGTGGCTGCTAGTGGGTACTGGCATACATGGTATTTATTTATTTATTTATTTATTTATTTATTTATTTATTTATTTATTTATTTTGGTTTTTCGAGACAGGGTTTCTCTGTGTAGTTTTGTGCCTTTCCTGGAACTCACTTTGTAGACCAGGCTGGCCTCGAACTCATAGAGATCTGCCTGCCTCTGCCTCCAGAGTACTGGGATTAAAGGCGTGCGCCACCACCGCCCAGCTCATACACGGTTTTTAAACACTCTCAGTAAACTGCTATGCTTTGAAGTTAAGTTTATTTTTAAGCTGGTATCTCTAATAATCAGTTTTTAAAGATTATTTTATTTTTATTTATGCTTATGTGTGTGTGGGAGGGACTGTAATGTATATGCACACGTGAGTGTAATTCTCATAGAGGCCAGAGCAGTGTGTCAGGTCCTCTGGAGATGGAGTTCCAGGCAGTTGTAAGCAGCCATGTGAGTGCTGGGATCCGAACTTGAGTCATCTGGAAGAGCAGACACATTCTTCACTGCTGAATGATCACTTCAGCCCCAGATATGGACTCTCTTATCTTTTTCTTACCTTATCTCTCTTATCTTCTGTTTCCTACTCTTTCTAAGTGTTATCTACTCCTGGGTCTTCATGTTTGTTTGTTTGTTTGTGTGTGTGTGTGTGTGTGTATGTATATAGGCATGTATGTATATGTGTGTCTATACATGTATAGATAGATAGATAGATAGATAGATAGATAGACAGATAGATAGATAGATACCTGTCCCTATGCTAGGATTTCTCCATCAGGGCTCATCCATACCTCCCAGCCTACAGATGTTTTCATCTGTGTGGTGGGACTTCATAAGTCTTGTAAACTACCCCCCCCCCATTGGTTCTCTGCCAGTAAATGGTAAGATTCCCAACTTAATCTGAGTCTCACACTTCCCCAGTTGTCCCCAAGTGGTACGGGAGACTCCAAATACAGTCGCTAGGACATAGGGACTAGAAGGATAGCCTAAGATTGTACTAGAAATGCAAGTTACAGGACTCTAGGTTACCCATGCTGAACTCTTAGCTGTAGGATTAGGGCCCAGAAATCTGCACCAAGCCTCGGCACATCTCTGAGATGCGCTCAGTCTTTAGGACCTGTGTCCTGGCAAATCTCTGTTCTGAGTTCTGACACTTGCCTACTTTGCATCCACTGGTAAACTGGTAACCAGAATTTCTCTTAACAAGTGGAAATCCTCTCTATCAATACCAAGACTTTTCACCTTTAAGTTTAATTAACCATGTTGTATTAACTCTGTATGTTTATTAATATGAAATATTAATACTACCATATCAACTTCATTTTGTTAGCACATATTTTCCATCCATTTTCTTTTTTGAAAAAAGTACTTACATTACTTACTGTTTTATAGCCATCTTCCCCAACTTCATTTTCTTCTATGTTTTATTTGATCTTATTGTTTTTTTCCAACTGTCTGACAATCATTGCAATTTAATTTTAAAGCTTGGTCCTATTATTTAATCGAGATTAATATTTTACGCAAGCTTAGTTCAAACGTCTTATTTTGTGATTTCTTTTATTGTATGTGTGGAGGACAGAGGGACACACTGGTTATTTTCCTCAATCACTCTCCACTTTATTGCAAGTGTCTTTGCGTCTGTGTGTGCACACGTGTGTGTGTGTGGGGGGGTGTACAAGGAGAGTGGGTGCAACTGTGTGTAGGTTTTTGTGTGGGTGCTACTTTCCAGTTTGTGTGGGAGAATAGCAACAAATGTCAGTCCTGGATTGAGGATGACCTTCAATGTGTGACCTTCCTGCCTCAGCCTAACAAGTGCTGGAGTTACAGGTGTTCATTACTACACCTGGTGTGAAACCCCTGGACGCCAGAGGTCGATGCTGGGTGTTTGTCTAGATTGCTCTCTCATGGTCTCCCATGGAATCTGGAGCTCATCAATTTGGCTAGACTGACTGGACCATACCTCAGGCTCTCCTGTCGCACTCCTCAGCTGTGGGGTTCTAGCTTTGTTCATGGTTGCGGCAGATGCATACACAGGAACTCACATTTGAGTAGCAAGCACTTTGCCCATGGGTCCGTTTCTCCTCTGCTCCCCAATGCACGTTCTTAGTGTTTAACAAAGGACGGTAATGGAGATGAGCTAAATGATGACATCACTCACCCGTTCTCAGCAGCACTCACAATGTAGGGCTGTTTGGAGAAGTCTCTTGCTCTTGCCAAACATGTCACCGAAGCTGAATGTCCAAAAAGAAGTTCTTTAGCTGAAATCTGAAAATGCTGAAAATGAGGTTTTTGAACGACTCTAAACTTCCAGGAATAATAATAATAATGATAATGATAATAAACACCTTTTAGCTATGCTAAGCCTTTTTTTATGTACACAAGTTTCAGGAAAGCTAATACATAACACATCAAAATCCACAACCTAGGAAACCTGGAGATGAAGGGATGTGTTGTCCTCAACTTGCGTTTGCTTGTTTGGGCTCCATCATGAAACTTAGATGAGCGTTAGACCAGTTCCTCAACATTTCAGTTCTGAATACATCAGTCAGCACCTGTGCTTCTCATGCACAGAAATTTCCCAGATGACCCCAGCCTGTGGAAACAAGGATTTCCTGCCAGGTGTGTGGTATTCAACACCTGTAACTCCAGCACTTGATCGGCTGAGGCAGGAGGATCACACGTTGAAGGTCATCCTCAATCCAGGAATGACATTTGTTGGTATCCTCTCACACAAACTGAAAAGCAGTGTCCACACAAAAACCTATACACGTTTGTATCAGTTTGGCTCAGAATTATTAAAAATGGGAACACGACCAAGCTGCCCTTCAGTGGAACATAAATAACAGGACTGTAGGCAAAGAGTTAGCTATCAGCTGACTCCGAAAAGGAATGAGTGGCTAAACTGCACAGACAGTAGAAACCCATGCGTATGTATTGCTTAGGGGAAAGAAGAACCCTGGAAAGCCCAGTACTGTATGACTCCAACTCTGTGGAAAGCCCACTACTGTATGACTCCAACTCTGCGACATTTGAGACAAGACAGAACTAGGGATTTAAAAACATTGGTGCCCATCAAGGGTTTGGGAAAGCAGGAGACTGTAGGGCACAAGGGGTCTCTAGAACAAGGAACTGTCCCTGTATCACATGACCAATTGTAAACATATGTCAGTATACATCTGTCAGAGCCCATAGAATGCCCATCCAGGGACACTAAGAAGGAATTAGCTATAATATGAACCATGGAAGTCGATAATCATGAGTTCTAAATCCAATGATGTGCCCAATATACCACTCCAGGGTGACATGATGTCAGAGTTAGCATCAGTTGTTAACTGGACACAAGCCTATGGTCACCTTGGAACCTCAACTGAAATTTGCATAGATCAGATTGACCTGTAGGCATGTCTGAAGGGCATTTTCTTGATTGGTGATTGAGGTAGTAGGGCCCAGATCATTGTTGTTGGTACTGTCCCTAGGTATATCCCTAGACCTGGGCTACATGAGAAAGCAAGTAGGAAGCCATGGGAAACAAGCCAGTAAGCAGTGTTCCTCTGTGGCCTCCGACTGAGTTCCTGCCTCCTGACTTTCCTCAGTAATGAACCTAGAAGTATACACCAAATCACCGCTTTCCTCCCCCAAGTTGTTTTGGTCATGTTATTTATCACAGCAATAAAAGTCCCACTAGATGGCGGGTGAGCTGGGGAGAGGGATGAAGAACCTCGTGTCTTCTCCTCGGGTACCTTCAGTGTGTGTGGCTTTGTCTTGCTATCAAATTACTCTTTAGCTGCCAATTGTAAACTACTTTTAAAAATAAAGGACTGAGGGATTGGGGATTTAGCTCAGTGGTACAGCGCTTGCCTAGCAAGCGCAAGGCCCTGGGTTCGGTCCTCAGCTCTGGAAATAAATAAATAAGTAAACGAACAAACAAATAAATAAATAAATAAAGGACTGAATTTTTAAATACCTAATTTGACTCCCTCAAAAATAATAAAATGAACTTTTCTGCACAAGAAAATCAACCAAATGCTTATTTACAATGTCAATGTGTTGCTTTCATATGAGAGTTTTCAAAGTGTAGCCCTAAGTGCTTTTTCTTTTATCATCTCATATGTGAAATAAAAAGTATGTTTCTCACCCCTTCATGATAAAGGTCTTGGAGCGATCAGGAATACAGGGAACATACCTAAACATAATAAAGGCAATTTACAGCAAGCCAACAGCCAACATCAAATTAAATGGAGAGAAACTCAAAGCAATTCCACTAAAATCAGGAACAAGGCAAGGCTGTCCGCTCTCCCCATACTTATTCAATATAGTACTTGAAGTTCTAGCCAGAGCAATAAGACAACATAAGGAGATTAAGGGGATACAAATTGGAAAGGAAGAAGTCAAGCTTTCCCTATTCGCAGATGACAGGATAGTATACTTGAGCAACCCCAAAGATTCCACCAAGGAACTGATACAACTTATAAACACCTTCAGCAACATAGCAGGATACAAGATCAACTCAAAAAAAATCAGTAGCCCTCCTATATACAATGGACAAAAAAGCGGAGAAGGAAATCAGAGATACATCACCCTTTACTATAGCCACAAATGACATAAAATACCTTGGGGTAACACTAACCAAGCAAGTGAAGGACCTATATGACAAGAATTTTAAGTCCCTGAAAAAAGAAATTGAAGAAGATGTCAGAAAATGGAAAGATCTCCCATGCTCATGGATAGGCAGAACTAACATAGTAAAAATGGCAATCTTACCAAAAGCAATCTACAGATTCAATGCAATCCCCATCAAAATACCAACACAATTCTTCACAGACCTGGAAAGAATAATACTCAACTTCATATGGAAAAACAAAAAACCCAGGATAGCCAAAAGAATCCTGTACAATAACACAACCTCTGGAGGCATCACGATCCCTGACTTCAAGCTGTACTATAGAGCTACAGTAATAAAAACAGCTTGGTACTGGCATAAAAACTGACATGTGGACCAATGGAATCGAATTGAAGACCCTGACATTAATCCACACACCTATGAACAAATAATTTTCGACAAAGAAGCCAAAAGTGCACAATGGAAAAAAGAAAGCATCTTCAACAAATGGTGCTGGCAAAACTGGATATCAACATGTAAAAGGCTGCAAATAGATCCATATCTATCACCATGCACAAAACTTAAGTCCAAGTGGATCAAAGACCTCAACATAAATCCAGCTACTCTGAACCTGCTAGAAGAGAAAGTAGGAAGTAGTCTTGAACGCATTGGCATAGGAGACCACTTTCTAAATAGAACACCAGTAGCACAGACACTGAGAGAAACAATCAATGGGACCTCTTGAAACTGAGAAGCTTTTGTAGGGCAAAGGATACGGTCAACAAAGCAAAGCGACAGCCTACAGAATGGGAAAAGATCTTCACTAACCCCACATAAGACAGAGGACTGATATCCAGAATATATAAGGAACTCAAGAAATTAGACATCAAAATGCCCAACAGTCCAATTAAGAAATGGGCTATAGAGCTAAACAGAGAATTCTCAACAGAGGAAACTCAAATGGCTGAAAGACATTTAAGGAATTGCTCAACATCCCTAATCATCAGGGAAATGCAAATCAAAACAACTCTGAGATACCACCTTACGCCTGTCAGAATGGCTAAGATCAAAAACACTGAAGACACCTTATGCTGGAGAGAATGTGGAGCTAGGGGAACTCTCCTCCACTGCTGGTGGGAATGCAAGCTTGTACAACCACTTTGGAAATCAATATGGCGCTTTCTTAGAAAATTGGGAATCCATCTCCCCCAAGATCCAGCTATACCACTCTTGGGCATATACTCAAGGAATGCTCAACCACACCACAAGAGCACTTGTTCAGCTATGTTCATATCAGCATTGTTTGTAATAGCCAGAACATGGAAACAACCTACATGCCCTTCAACTGAAGAATGGATAAACAAAATGTGGTACATATACACAATGGAATACTACTCAGCAGAGAAAAACAATGACATCATGAGGTTTGCACGCAAATGGATAGATCTAGAAAAAATCATCCTGAGTGAGGTATCCCAGACTCAGAAAGATAAACATGGTATGTACTCACTCATAGCAGGATACTAGATGTGGAACAAGGATGACTGGACTGCTACTCACATCACCAGGGAGGCTACCTGGAAAACAGGACTCCAAGAAAGACACAGGGATCGCCCAATGACAGAGAAATGGAATGAGATCTACATGAACAGCCTGGACATGAGTGGGGGTAGTGAAGGGCGAGGGTCGAGGGAAAGAGAGCTTGGGTGAGTGGGAAATCCCAGCTGGATCAACAACAGAGAGGGAGAACAAGGAATAGGAGACCATGGTAAATGAAGACCACATGAGAATAGGAAGAAACAAAGTGCTAGAGAGGCCCACAGAAATCCACAAAGATACCCCCACAACAGACTGCTGGCAATGGTCGAGAGACAGCCCAAACTGACCTACTCTGGTGATGGGATGGCCAAACACCCTAATTGTTGTGCTAGAAACCTCATCCAACTACTGAGGGATCTGGATGCAGAGATCCATGACTAGGCCCCAGGTGGATCTCTGGGAGTCCAATTAGCGAGAATGAGGAGGGTTTATATGAGCGAGAATTGTTGAGACCAAGGTTGGGTAAAGCACAGAGACAAATAGCCAAATGAACGGAAACACATGAAATATGAACCAATGGCTGAGGGGTCACCAACTGGATCAGGCCCTTTGAGTGGGTGAGACAGTTGATTGGCGTGATCTGTTTGGGAGGCATCCAGGCAGTGGGACCGGGTCCTGTGCTCATTGCATGAGTCGGCTGTTTGAAACCTGGGGCCTATGCAGGGTCGCTTGGCTCGGCCTGGGAGGAGGGGACTGGACCTACCTGGACTGAGTCCACCAGGTTGATCTCAGTCTGTGGGGAAGGCTTTGCCCTGGAGGAGAATGGAATGGGGGGCGGGTTGGGGGGAAGGTGAGGGGACAGGAGGGGGGAGAACAAGAGAATCTGTGGCTGATATGTAGAACTGAATTGTATTGCAAAATAAAAATTAAAAAAAAAGAATGTTTCTATTTTGTTAAAAAAAAAAGACTCTGAAAATTAAAACTACAGAGTAGAAACTGTGGGGCTGAGAGATGGCTCAGCAATTAATCATCCTTGAAAAGGGTCTGAATTTGGCTCCCAGCACTCACATGGGCTCAGACCCACTTGTAACTCAAGCTTCAGGGGACCACACATTCCCTAGTTACCTCTATGGGCACCTGCACTCATGTGTGCATACTCACAGAAACATACACACACACACACACACACACACACACACACACACACATACATACATACACACACAAAATTTTAAAAAATAAAAAAACATTTTCTAAAGAAAATGCATAATGTCACCTTAAATAAAAAATAAACATAATGGATCCAAAAATAATTTGAAAATAAAAAGCCTTCTGGAAAATAAAATATCTATATTCCACATGGATCAATACCCATTTTTGCCTCTAAACTATGTAAACATATATATGAGCTGATAACCAAACATATCTATCCAATATCATGGTTTCCTTTATTTCTACTACAATCAGAATTATTTTAAAATATCTCTTGTCACACTAAAATGGTTGTACTAAAAAAAGTCTTCTGCTTTATTAAAATCACATACTAAATTCTAACTTTAAATTTTTCCTGGAAAATCCAGAAATTTCCAACTCCGAACACAATACATCCTTGTACCCAGATACCACACTTGGATACACAACCACTTGAGTGGCATCCCTTTCCAATGGATTAAAAGCCAGAGCAGCTCCAGATACATCACAGACACTCTACCCCCAGAGAAAATCCACTGCGGAGCAAATATCAGAAGTGAACATCATTACTTTTCTGAGATGGTTTGAATGAAACAGTCCTCATAAGCTCATATGTTTGAATGCTTGATCCCCAGTGAGAAGAACTGTTTGGGAAGGATTAGGAGGTGTGGTCTTGTTGGAGGAAGTATGTTACTGAGGGTTGGGCTTTGAAGTTTCAAAAGTCCACGCTAGACCCAGTCTCATTTTTTTTCCACATCCTGTGAATCAGATATAAGCTCTCAGCTGCTGCTCCAGTGGCATGCCTGCTTGCCTGCTGCCATGCTCCCTGCCGTGAAGACCATGGCTTCAAAAGATAAGCTCTGAGTAATACCGCTCATTTGACATACACAGCAGTCAAAATCATAAAGACATTAAGTATCGTATTTGTTCCACCCACTATTTTATTTGCATGGCTGTTTTTCCATGGCATCCTGTAGTGATACATTGTGTACCCCAATAAAGCTTGCCTTAGGGATCAGAGGACAGAGCCAGCCACTAGAGTAGACATGGAAGCCAGGCAGTGGTGGCACACACCCTTAATCCTATCACTCAGGAGGCAGAGATCCGTTGGGATCTCTGTGAGTTCAAGACCACACTGGAAACAGAGCCAGGCAGTGGTGGCACACACCTTTAATCCCAATACTGGGAAGCACACACGCCTTTAATCCCAGGAAGTGATGTCTGGGCAGAGAAAGGTATACAAGGCTCCAAGTAACAGGAACTCACTCTTTTTTGGCAGAGGAATTTGTAGGGGTAAGAACTAGTGGCTTGCTGATCTGCCTCTCTGATCTTTCAGCTTTTACCCCAATATCTGGCATCGTTTGTTTTTTTTTAATTAATAAGACCATTTAAGATTCATGTTACAGCATCCTTATAGTGAACATTCAGAACACAAGGCTCATCCCATCCCCAGCTCAGATCTCCCCAGAGGCTCCCCTATCCCAGAAGATTCAAAAATCCCTTTCCTGGGCATCAAAACATCTCCATGGCCAAACCTTATCTCTTCTTCTAGTTCATCTCTCTTTGACCTTAGTTCATAGCTGGACCCAGCAGCAGGGCTCCCAACCCCTTCCTGCAGGTGCAGGGTGTTTCTGTAAATTAAATAACCTGCTTCCCCCACCTAGCTGATGTGAGTCTCATTCCACTCCACATCTGTAATGCTGAGTTCTTCAATATTGGCATAACGGGCTTTTGCTTGGGAAGTCTTTTGTTCTAGATAGTCACATGTACTTTAAGACATTAACAGGAACCACTAAATATCAGCAGCATCTCCCTGGTTCCAATTTTGACAACCAAAAAATGTCCAAAAATATCACCAAATGTCCCTTAGGTGGTAAACCAGCCTCCTGTGAAGAATCACTGCTCTAACAGTAAGAAGACAACTTACTCCTAAAGGAACATGACAGAATTTTCCAAGGAGACATCACACTACTGACTACTGCTACTTAGGATCCGCACAGGGTGACCTAATTAGCCGAGTCTGGCCTTTCCTACACTGCAACCTCCTGGGCCACCAGCACATGTATCCTCCTTCAGGTATGAACTCATTTACGGTAACTGTTGGTATGCACTCAGAATACTCAGTGACCAAACACTGGATGAATATCAGAAACACAAAGAAGAAATAGAATGCCAGGAATTCAAATTTCTTAAGCTTATAGTGAGCTATGCATTGCTAGGCAGCCACTTCAGCCAGAAAGCAATATTTTAAAAAAAGATTAGCAAGAGATTTTAGGCCATTTAGGAGTCTGAGTTTAAACGATAATAGAAAACATACATTTTCGGATATATATGAGCACCATTTCTGAAGCACATCCTCTGTAGTACCACCCAGGCCTTTCAAAAGTGTACATAAACCCTGAGCTGAGCTGGTCTCTTGTGCAGCTCTTGGCAGTCCGATAGCAGAAGAGTTTGGGGATAGGAGGTGCTAATTAATTACACTATAAAATAGAATTACAATTAATTGTTAATTTAGGTTTAAAAGTGACAGACTTTAAAGGCTAAAAATAGTTTTGATCTTTAAAAGGCTTCTTAATGAGGGCAGTACACTTTAAGTACATCATTAGTTTAATTGTTCAAATTGGGTCTAGAGACAGCTAGAGTTAAGCAAACATCTATTCCGATATGTTAAATGTTTATGACTTGGGACAGAAACAATTAATTGCTAATCGATGGGTCCAATACTAGGTGAGGTCAGGTTCTAAAATCGGAGGGTGACAACAGTAAATTGAATGTGGAGGTTTTGATGTGGTCTGTAAAAATCAGAGCAAAGCACAGACTCAAAGAATAGCAAGAAGGCTAGCCCGTCAGAAATGTCCAGATAATTAAGATATTACTCATTTAGTTAATAGTGGCTTTTAGGAGTGCCTTTTGTTTATATTAATGGGCCATAATTCTTTAGAACTCTACTTAAATGTCCATAGTTCACTTACTTACACATATAATTCAGCATAGAGAATAGTAAAACTCGGTACAGCTTAAAGGGTGGTAATACCTAGCTGGTGGCAGAGATGAACACTATTCATGATTTGCACATAGCATCTTGAGTTGTCCTGTGAACACCTTCCACCATGACTGTAGGTCTGAGGAGCAGAGTGACCACTGCAGGTTGAATACCTGTGGCCTTTACACACCTTCAGTTCAGGTGAGAGACTCCAGAGGCAGAGCTGACCCTCCTGACTTCCAGTCACTATTGTTTGCTGGTCATCTGTGATCATGATAGCCGTGATGCTGTGGGGAGGAGCTTTTCTTCCCCAGAGGGCCACAGCCTGGAGAGCACTTCTCATGCTGAACGAATCCCAGATACAGAGAAACTGTGGGGGGAAAAAATATATGTGGTTATCTTTCTTAAATTTGGTGAAATGCACATCTGTAATTCCAGCAATGGAGAGCTGAGGAGGGTTATTGGTACAAGTTCAAGGTTGGCGTGGGCCACACCGTGAGTTCTAGATCAGCTGTGTTTGAGAACCTGTGATGGAAACCACTGTGGCCATTTCCTGCAAAGCCAGATGCATATTTACTCCATGACCCAGCCAATCTACTTGACTTCTTACTTACTCACTAGGAGAAAAAAAAGTGCGTGTTTATAGGATGATTGCTACATGTACAACCTCACTCACAATAGCGAAAAACCGTAAGCCAAATGCCAATTAATAGGTAACCAGATAAACAAACAGAGGCATATTTTACACAATGGGATATAATTCCTCAACAACATAAATGGCCCGTTGACCCACATGAATCCCCAAACAAATTATTTGAAAAATAGCAAGTACCTGCATTTTATGAACAATGCTTCATGATCCTCTGGAAAATACTGGAAAGTTCATGTTAGTACATAGTAACTGGAAGCACAGAGCAGAGCAGTGAGGCCATGTGGACAGGAAGGCTCAACAGGAAAGTCTGAGGACCCAAAAGGGAACAGGGAGAGATTTTCTCTAATTTAAGTTTTATTTTATTCATAATTATGTGTGTGCCAGAGGAGGGTGTCAGATCCCTTGGTACTAGGTTACAGGTGGTTGTGAGATGCCTGATAAGGGTACAGGGGATGGAACGCTGATCCTCTGTAAGAACACTGTGGTCCCTTAACTGATGAGTAATCTCTGCAGACCCCAAATGTTGACAGCTTTGAGGGGGGTGAACATGTTCATCATCCCATCTCTGATGTGGGTTTATGAGTATGTACATATAACAAAACCTCTGCTTTAAATGTATATATTTACTATGTATTCATTCAGATATTTTGCATGTCAATTATACTTCATTAAAGTTGGGTTATTTTTGTCTTGTTTTGTTTGCTTTGGGGGGGCATTCTGGAAGATACTGTTACAACCAAGTCTGAACAGAATTCTTATAGAAATACAACCACAATCATACATAAATTTACAATAAAAAGTTGTAACATAGCCATGAAAATAATAAACCATGAGCAATCAGAGGGCTTAAGTACCCTGGGGACTAATAATAAATAACTAATCTAAAACTCACCATAAAATGAACATTTAAACTGTTGGAAATTATTAAAATGATGAAGACATTAAAACCTTAAAAAAAAAAAAAAAAAGACTTGAGAACATGAGGCAGGAAGGCACAAGTTAAATCCCAGCCTAGATTTCTCAGTAAATTTTTTTTTTTTTTTTTTTTTTTTTAGAATCTAAGGTTCGAAGTTATAGCTCTCTAGTAGAGAGCTTATATTGCATTCATGATACCTTGGGTGCAATCAGTTCAAATAACTGAAGGATTGACCAGACCAGCTTGGCCTGTGGACATGTATGGGGGGTTGTCTTGATTGATTGATATGGGAGGGCCCAGTCCACTGTGGGCAGTACTACTCCTGGACAGGCAGTTCTGAGTTGTACAAGAAATCACACTTCCCAAGCCTTGGAGAGTAAGATAGAAAACCATGTTCTTCACGGTTCCTGTCTCTGCTCCTGCTGGAGTTCTTGTCATGGTTTCCTTCACTGATGAACACTGACCTGGACTTCCTCTCCAACACTGCAACTTACCCAGACACCATGGCTTATCTGTCTCAGGGAGGTCTCCAAAATGCTCACAGCTGGTGGGCAGAGTGTTCATAGAAATGAAGAACCCCATAGTTACAGAGTTATACAAACACACACACACACACACACACACACACACATACACACACACACACACTGACACCACTGTTTTCCCAAAGTGGCTTTAACATGTAACAAATGTACTGAGCACATGGAAGTACTAAGAGAGTGTGGCTTAGCTGCCATGACAGGCAGAAAGTGCCTGGCACTCTATCAACCTTCCTTTTGGAGTTAGCTCCCGTCCTCACTGGTTTGGAGTCCCAGGAAACCTCTCACATACACATTGGATAGACACAGAATTGTGTCGTGTCTCAGTGGCATGCTGAGGAAGCTTTAAAAAGAAAATGTTTTAGTCCAGGCACCAGAAAGAAAGCTCAACATTTAAGAACACTGGTTGCTTTTCCAGAGGACCTGTGCTGCATAATTGTAAGCACCTATCTCATGGCTCACAGCCATCCTTAACCCAATTTCAGGGGGTCAGATGTTCTTTTCTGACCTCAGTGGGTACTGGGCATGCACACCGTACACATACATATATGTAGGCAAAACACTCATACATATAAAAATAAAATAAATAAAACTAAAATATCTTAGGTTTACTAGTTATCATGCTGAATTTGGTACAACTTAATTAGATCTAAAAACAAACACAACATATATGAAGTAAAAACAGTGTTAAATTTTATCTCTAAAATTACATATTTAAACACACATTGTAAGTCAGGTATATATCAACCAAGAGCAAAATGTCGTTTTTGTGCTTAATAAAGCCGAACTCATTCACTTTTATATTATCAGCATTTTCCTCTTGAATAAGAGGTGATTTGGAGACTGTTATTTACAAATGGTTTTAAACCATTCAAATCATGAATTGGGACTATTTTGACTTTCTGTGAAAAGTCCTGTAATGGGGATACTGATGCTCATCCAGGAGACTGGAGCTCATTCCCTGAAACCAACAAATAACTGAACCTCAATGAAAGCCAGAAGACCAAGCCACAGAGAAAGGGGAAAAAATAAATAAATAAAAATGGCTCCATCCCTTCAGGCTGAAAGGGGCATAAAGGTGGGAGTCCTTGGGTCCTCCCCTCACCCCACTCACCCCTATTGGTTCTGTTTGGAAACCTGCCCCATAGCTTCCTGCATTTTCTCCTACCATCTACTGGTAATGAGAAACCAATTCAAGGAGTGTGTTTTCACATTCCTCGTCTACTATGTCTCCCTACCTGTGCTTCAGTCCTGTGCAATGAGATCACAACGACTCTCCCTTCTTGAGCATTCCTTTTTAACACTCTTAAGTAGTAGAGGCAGCTTAGTGTCCAGGATTAGCATCTCAGATGACTCCTGCAGATGGAGGCATGCCTATCTTTACAGCCAGATCTACAGAACTGCTCTCTGGATTCCAGCAACAGATCTCTAATCTGATATACATGAAGAGCAGCTTCCCAGCAGTGTGCCTGCTAGGTAACACCCAGGAAAGGTGGAGACAAGGTTGGGAAAGAAATCAAAACTCTCCAATCTGAGTATTTAAAGAATGGGAGGCATTAATGTCTTAGTTTGGGTTTCTATCGCTGTCAAGAGACACCATGACCACAGCAACCTTTATGAAGGGTTGTTTAATTGGGGCTGGCCTACAGTTTCAGAGGTTTAGTCCATAATCATCATGGCGGGACGTGGAGGTGAAGATGTGCAGGCGGACATGGTGCTGGAGGAGCTGAGGGTTCTACATCTTGATCTGTAGGCAGCAGGAAATTAACTGTCTCTCACACTGGGTGTAGCTTGAACATATGAGACCTCAAAACCCACCCACACAGTTACACTTCCTCCAACAAAGTCACACTAACTCCAACAAGGCCCCATCTTCTAAAGTGTCCCTCCCTATAGGCCAAGCATTCAAAAACGTGAGTCTGTGGGGATCATACCTATTCAAACCACCACAAGTAATTAAAGTAAAACATGACCAGGGACAGAAAAATAAAATAAAATTATAGAAGGCTCAAGCAGGGTTTGAGAAGCTCTATCTGCCTCTAAGAATCCAGCCTCCTGGTCACACAGTTATGCTGATAGCTGAAGACAGCTGCATGAACTCACAGCATGAGCTCAGATTGACTTCAAGTAAAACATACTGTAAAACTTAAGTAGCAGTGCTCTGCTCATTCTAACAATGGGTGCCTCCCAATCACCTTGCAAAGCTGGTCTCTGTCACCAAGCAGGAAACACCTGGGAAGTTGTGAGTCCTGCTCCATCCTCACCCTAGCACCTTGCCTGACAGAGGTGACATGTGCTAAACATTTCTTAAGTGATTATATTCAATCTAGACAGTGGGGAAGAGACTTTAAAATGTGGAGGTTGGGGGCTAGAAAGATGGCTTAAGTACTAGGACCCAGTTTCCTAGCACCTAAGTTGGGCAGCTCAAAATCACCTGTGCCTCTCAGCTCCAGGGGATCTGACACCGTGCTCTCCTGGTCTCTGTGCATCAGCAAACATGTGTGAACTCTCTCTCTCTGTCTCTCTCTGTCTCTCTCTGTCTCTCTCTGTCTCTCTCTGTCTCTCTCTGTCTCTCTCTCTCTCTGTCTCTGTCTCTCTCTGTGTGTGTCTCTCTCTCTCCTTTCTCTCTCTCTCTCTCTCTCTCTCACACACACACACACACACACACAAATAAATAAAAGATAAAGTTATGAAAATAAATGCTCATCATGCTAGTGAAGAAGTAGAGCAGAATTGATATGGCTTCTCTAGGAAGGAGTCTTTTGGGCCTGGGAGGGTACATTCAGGGGAGATGGATCACTCCAGACCCTCTGCCTGTGTTTCACCAAAAAGGACAGAAGTGTCAACAGGTGCGTATCTAGGACATCATCACTGTGGTGATATTGTGTTCCCCAATATATCGTGCACCCTAATAAATTTGTCTGGGGTCAGAGAACAGAACAGCCACTAGACAGACACAGAGGCCAGAAAATGGTGGCACTCACACCTTTAATCCTAGAATTTCAGAGGCAGAAATCCATCTGGATCTCTGAGTTCAAGGCCATACCAGAAACAGCCAGGCAAAGTGACACACGCCTTTAATCCCAGGAAGTGATGGCAGAAAGCAGAAAGGTATTTAAGGCATGAGGACCAGGAACTAGAGCTGGTTAAGCTTTTAGGCTTTTGAGCAGCAGTTCAGCTAAGATTCATTCTGGATGAGAACTCAGAGGTTTCCAGTCTGAGGAAACAGGATCAGCTGAGGAACTGGCGAGGTGAGGTAGTTGTGGCTTATTCTGCTTCTCTGATCTTCCAGCATTCACCCCAATATCTGGCCTTAGGTTTGATTTTATTAACAAGACCTTATAACAATTCGTGCTGCACATCATTTTTATCATTTTCAATGAAAACAAGCTTTCTTGAGAAAGAAAAAGAAGAAGATATACTAGAATGGGTCACATTCGTCTTGGTCTCTTCCTCCTCTAACTTACTGGTGAGAAACTAATCTTGGAGCCTTGTTTTTCTCATCTACAAAATGGGAAAATTTACCTTTGAAAACTGACACTAGGTTAATCATTTCTATATAGAATACTCATTGTCTACTACAGTCTACCTCATTCATTAGTGCTCGGTACATCTACTGAATGAATGACAGAGGTAAGGGGTCATTATGATTTTTCTCTATGACTGGAGGATGTACTATAACTGTCTAACAGTAGCTTTGCCAGTAGGAGAGTTTACTTTTACTATCTGGGCACTACTATTTATGTAAGTGTTGTGTTCTACTTTCACTTTTCTTGCTGTGATAAAACATCCTAGCCAAAAGCAACATGTGGGATAAAATCATCTTTTTGGCTTACCATTCCAGGTTACAGTTCATCACTGAGGGGAAGTCAAAGCCACAGTCAAGAACAAAGAGAAATAAATACACTCATATTGTCTGCTGCCTGCTTGTTCTCATCTAGCTTTCTCCTGTCTCATATAGCTCAGGATGCCCTTCCTAGGGGATGATGCCACCCACAGTGGATTGGACCCTTTTTCATAAATTAATGATCAAGACAATCCCCTACAAACATGTCTATAGGCCAACCCGATCTAGAGAGGTTCTCAGTTGAAGCTTCTTCTCCGGTGATTCTAGGTTGTAGCAAGTTGACACTTAAAACTAACCAGTCATGTGACATATTCAAAACCCTGAAAGTGCTTACACTAAAAAATTTTTACCGCTTCTTTATGTGGAACATGCTTATAGGTTACTGTTTGTTTAAAGTTAAAATATAAGTGTTGCTTAAGTTCTTATGGCCTTTGATAATCTTAAACTAATGACAACATTAGTGCTGGAAGTCACAAGCACCTCTTCCTTTTCTACAGATGAGTCAATCAAAGCTCTGGGAACTCAAGCAAAGAGCAGCTGAGCCAGAACCAAAATCAAGTTTCCTAGAACGCACACAACACAGACTTTCCTAACAGAAAGTCTTACTGATCAACCCAGGAAAACTCCTTTGTTATTTGGATTATTCTACAGTCCCAAGGAATGACACCATTGCAGCTCTCCTCCTACTTACCTTTATCACCTACCCTCAGAATTTCTCCTCACCTTTCTGACTTATCTGAGGTCAGCCGAGTGATAAGCATGATGGGCACTCGGCTCTGCCACTAGCGTGTAGTGGACACTGGGGCTAACTTAATCATAAATACCTTTGTCTGGGGACACACCCAGACCCACAGACAGACCAGTCTAGACCCTTTGGCTGAGGACAGACAAGAGAAAATGCCAAAGAAAATCTTGTGGTACAAGGTATGAATTTTCATAATAGCCAACTGACCAAAGGAAAACAACTATGAGGAAAGAATGTTTCGGTTACTGTTGCCAGCTTCATCTCAGATTGGATCAGTGTGCCTTCTGTGAGTCCCTCTGCTAAGTGAAGAAGGATAATATTGTGTCCTTCTAAACTCACAGACACTGAAAGGACCAACTTGAACCATCAAGAGTCTTTCTGTTTTGCTTTTTTTTTTCTTCCAAAAAAAAAAAAAAAGATAAACTTGGTCATCTTAAGGTCAAAGAGAGTTTTGTTTATAGATTTTGAGTTTAGGTGGAGATTAAGGGAATTTCTGCGTTAAAATTCATTGAATTGCACTCTTTAAATGAGTCTGGTTCACAAGAATCATGAAAGAGGATAAAAAAAACTAATACTTTTTTTCTAGTTTTAATCATCATATTGTTTTTTCACTTTCTGTGATAGATAAGTGAATAAAACAGAAATTGTTAGTGAAAGTGTAAAACCCTAAGCAACCCCTCACAAGTCCAGAAAGACCATTTTATTTGATTTGTACAGAGTTTGGAACTGGACAAGTGTTTGAGTGGTTCCCTTTATCAGCGAGATGTTTCTGTTTGTGAGTTAATTACACTATACTAATTTTATCTAAAAAATGAATCAGTCTGGTTATTGTGCACAAATTGCCTTCATGAACTTCAAAAGGACAGATGTTAAGCAGGAATAAACAGGCTGGCACTGTCATACAGCTGGCTGGGTGGTGGCAAAGTCCTGTTCTGTACTGGAAAATGAAACGAAAGCAATTTAAGGAGAGCAGCAGAAAGACAGAGCTTCCACACATCCCCTGTCCTGTGCATGGTCCCTGTCACAGCAACCTGAACCACAGCTGTATGAAGCAGCCCAGAGTTGAGGGAACCTGAGGCATTCTGTGTGTTTGGCATGGTCCCCACAGAAGTGACTCTTCCAAAATTTGCCTGCTTACAGAGGTTCCCAAAGCCAAAGATTTCTTGAATAAGATCACTCCATAGAAAAAGCAAAACAACAACAACAACAACAATAAACACATCTACTTAGATGAAGGCTATCCAATGCAAATAAGAATAACACACACACACACACACACACACACACACACACACACACACTCCTGTGTTCCACCCTCAGAAGCATGATCTCGTCTTCTACCCTTGGGAGCATAATTCTAGCCAAATTAACCCTTAGCCACCATTAAAGCAAAGTTCTCCATCAATACCAGTGAGTTGTTAGCTGCTACTTAGAAAACTTTAGGACACAATCAAGTCAATTTACAGCAAGCCCATAGCCAACATCAACTTAAGTGGAGAGAAACTCAAAGCATTTCCACTGAAGCAAGAACAAGACAAGGTTGTCCATTCTCTCCATACTTATTCAATATAGTACTTGAATTCTTAGCTAGAGCAATAAGACAACTGAAGGAGACCAAGGAGACACAAATAGAAAGGGAAGAAGTCAAAGTATTGCTATTTGTAGATGATATGATAGTATACACAAGTGGCCCTAAAAATTTCACCAGGGAACGCCTATAGCTGATAAACACTTTCAGCAAAGTAGCTGTATACAAAATTAACACATGAAAATCAGTAGCCTTTCTATATACAAATGACAAACAGCTTGGAAAACAATACCTTTCACAATAGCCTCAAAAATATCTTGGGTTAATTTGAACCAAGCAAGTGAAAGAAAGGCTTCTATGATAAAAACTTTAAGACACTGAAGAAGATCTCAGAAGATGAAAACTATCTCCCATACTCATGGATTGGTAGGATTAACATAGTAAAAATGGTCATCCTACCAAAAAGCAATCTGCAGATTCAATACAACCATCATCAAAATGCAGACAAAATTCTTCAGAGAACCTGAAAGGACAATTTTCAGCTTCACATGGAAATACAAACACACACACATACACACACACACACACACACACACACACACACACATGCATGCATGCAAACAGGATACTTATAATACTTATGAAGAATAAAAGAATGACTGGAGGTATCACCATCCCTGATCTCAAACTGTACTAGAGAGTTACAGTAATAAAAACAGCATAGTATTGGCACAAAAGAAAAAGAGCCGGGTGGTGGTACGACACGCCTTTAATCCCAGTACTCGGGAGGCAGAGTCAGGCAGATCTCTGTGAATTCAAGGCCAGCCTGTTCTACAGAGTGAGATCCAGGACAAGCACCAAAACTACACAGAGAAACTGTCTCGAAAAAAAAAAAAAAAAAAAAAAAAAGAAAAGAAAAAAAAGAGACCTCAATGGAATAGAATTGAAGACCCAGAAATAAATCCACACACCTATGGACACCTAATTTTTGATTAAAAAAAAAGCCAGAAAAACAAACTGGGGAAAAAAAAGACAGTATTTTCAACAAATGGTGCTTGTCAAATTGGGTGAATGCATATAGAAGAATGCAAATAGGTCCATCTTAATCACCCTGCACAAAACTCAATTCCAAATGGATCAAAGACCTCAACAAAGGATCAGATACAGTGAATCCAACAGAAAAGAAAGTGGGAAAATAGCCTTGAACTCATTGGCATGGGAAATCTGAACAAAACACCATTAGCATATGCACTAAGATTAACAATTAATAAATAGAACCTTATGAAACTGAAAAGCTTCTAGATAGCAAAGGATACTATCATTCAGACAAAGTGGCAGCTTTCAGAGTGGGAAAAATTTTTGCCAGTTACACATCTGATAGAGGGCTAATATCCAAAATATATAAAGAACTCAAAAAACAGTGCATCAAGAAAACAAATAACCAATTTAAAAATGGGCTACAGATCTAAACAGAGAATTCTCAAAAGAGGGAACTCAATGGATGAGAAACTCATAAAGAAATGGCCAACATCCTTAGCTATCAGGGAAACGAAAATCAAATTTACTTTGAGATTTCACCTTACACAAATCAGAATGGCCAAGATCAATAAAAATAAATGATAACTCATGCTGGTGAGGATGTAGAGTAATGGGAACACTCATCCATTGCTGGTGGGCGTGCAAAATTTGCACAGCCACTATGGAAATCAATGTGGTGGTTCCTCAAAAAGACGGGAATCAATCTACCTCAAAATCCAGGTGTACCACTCTTGAACATATCCCCAAAGGATGCTTCATTCTACCACAGAGACACTTGCTCAAGCATGTTCATTGCTGCTCTATTCATAATAGCCAAAATTGGAAACAACCTAGGTGTCCATCAGTGGATGAGTGGATAAAGAAAGTGTGGTACATTTACAGCATGGAATACATTTACACATTTACACAGTACTCCACCATGAAAAAGTTTACATTTACAGGTAAACGGATAGAAATAGGGAAAAAAAATCATTCTGAAGTGAAGTAACTCTGATTCCCAAAGACAAATATGGTGCGTATTTGTGTAAACATAGATGTTAGCTGTTAATTCATTGATAAGCAGGCTGTACTCCATATACCCACAGTGGTTAGGTATAGAGTAATGGACTGGGGCAGAGAGATGGATCTCCCTAGGAAGGGGAAAGGCAATAGATATTTATGGATGGAATAGGGGTAAGCTGGGATGAAAGGATAAACATGGAGGGGGAGGGAAGAGGGGGACAAGCAAATGAATACAGAGAGGGACAACTAAAACTAACGGCCATCTGAGTGAGCTGTATGGAAACCTAATACAGTAGAAGCTTCTCCTGTTTTTTGGAGCTGAGGACCGAACCCAGGGCCTTGTGCTTGCTAGGCAAGAGCTCTACCACTGAGCTAAATCCCCAACCAGAAGCTTCCTAAAGTATATGCATGTGTGAAGGTGATCCAAACGAAATTACCAAACAACAGTGGAGACAGAGTCCCACCCGGACATCTCTTAACCAAAGGAAGCTTACAGCATTGAAAATAGGTTACATCTAATGAAGTTCTTGGCCGAAAGGATCCCATAGGCACCCACAAATAACCCAGGCTGTTGCCAAGGCTATTGATGGCTCTCTACAAACTGATGGTTAGGCCCCATTGCTAAAGACAACACCTACACAACTCACAGAACATGGAGAAGTTGAGCTGGTGCCTACCTGGAGCCTTCACCCCTATGGACTAGTATTCACAGAACTGGAAGGTATTCTGCATGCTACCAAAGGTGAAAGAGAAACATCAACCCAGCTACAAACCCTTCCATCTACAGTGATGGCCTGCCTACAAGATACACTGGTGTAATACTGGCACAAAGCTTGTGGGAGTAACCAACCAACATCTGATTTGACTTAAGGTCCACTCCGTAAAATGGAACCCATACCCAACATTGTTTGGGTGGACAATAACCTGAGAGTAGATAGGCTAGGGAGCTAAGGGAAAACCAAATACTAGTGTTCTACTACAGGAACGTAGCAATAAAATGATCCCTAATGACACTCTTTTATACTCAGATCTGTGCCTTGCTCAGCCTTCGTCAGAGACGATTCCCTCTGCAGCAGATAGGAACAAATGCAGAGACCCACAGCCAGACAATATGCAGAAAGTGAGAGACCTTGGGACACTCAGCCCTAAAAGGAATGTTTCCATCAAATTACTCCCCTCAAGGAACTCTACAGATAACGAGGTAGAAAGAATGTAAGAGCCACGGGGGATGAAGGACACCAAGGAATCAAGGCCCTCTAGACACAATAGTGCTGCCATACATGTGAACTCACAGAAACTATGGCAACATGTACAGGGCCCGTACAGGTGTGCACCAGATGGGGTCCTAGAGCTGAAGGAAGAAATGCACACATGACCGTGTCTCCATCCCTAACCCAGAAGCTCTCTCCAGCTGCAAAAGAAAAATTAGTTTTCTCCCAGGGAGTCTCACTGGGGAAACAAACCACTCTTAAAGGTAGGTTCCATGTCTAGCAGTTGATGGCCAACGGAAAACAAACTCATCTTAGGAGGTTCTTTGTCTCATAATGTTGTCAGGGTTTTTTGTTTTGTTTTGTTTTGTGCCTTACAGATCCTTTGGGTATATATTATGGCTTCTGGTTTTGTGATTTTATGATATTCCTGTGTATGTGAGCACTTGTGTCTCTGCATCTATATGTGCTTCCTGTGCTTTTTTTCTTTCTCTTTTTTTTTTTTTTTTTTTTTGCTCTTTTTTGTGGTTGGTTGGTTGGTTGTTTTGTCTTATTCCAATTTGTGCTTGTTTTATCTATCTTCTATTTTATTATTATTCCTTAGATGTATGTTTGTTTTTTTGAAATTTATTTACCTTTTCTTCTCTCATATGTTACATCCGTCTTGCCTCCCTCCTCTCCTCTGTGTGTGTGTGTGTGTGTGTGTGTGTGTGTGTGTGTGTCCCACCTGTCTGTTTGGTTTTTAGAGAGGGACAGAAAGGTATGGGTCTGGATGGGAGGGGAAGGGAGGAGGAACTGAGAGGAGCAGGGGAGTCAAAACCATAGTCAGAATAAAAAATAGTCTGAGAAAAAAAAATCTGTTTTCAGCAGTTACTGTAGCAGGTACGATTAGTGAAGGAGATATGCAGATTAACCTCTGCACTTCCCATACTCATGATCCAGAACATGTACTAAAACCAACCAACCGAGAACGTGTCTCCCAGTTGTTGGACAGATGAAGTTTCCAGCACAGTTTCCAGCTCTACCTGTTGAGTTACAGGTTTTCATGAAGCATTACCTGCACACTTCACCGCCTGCTTGCTAAGCTGTGTAGCCACAGCACTAACAAAACTAAACAACAGCCAAGTGTGTTCTGTGCAGGCTTTGTCAGAGAGCCGGGTGTTAGCGTGGGAAAGGAAACATGAGACGCTCAGAGGAACTTTTTGGGAGTGACACGCACTTTCATGTCTATTCAGTCGGGGAACAGTTCAGAGAATGACAGTCCCCACATTTAAAACCTCAGGGTTAGGCCTTAAAAGAATTTTGTTTCTTCAGGGATTTTTTTTTTTTTTTTGGTTTTAAATTGTGCTACATTTAACTATCCAAATATTTATACTGAAAGCCATTTTTAAACCCAAAACTATCTAGCACTCTTTAGTCCATTTTTAAAATATCTATTCCATTATTTTTAAATCGTGTGTGTGTGTGTGTGTGTGTGTGTGTGTGTGTGTGTGTGTGTGGTGGTGGTGGTGGTGGTGGTGGTGGTGGTGGTGGTGGTAGTGGTGGGGTATATACGTGAGTACAGTACCCATGGAGGCCTGAGGAGGTATCAGATCTCCTACAGTGGAGTTACAGGGAGTTAGTTGTAAGCCAATGGATGTAGGTGTTGGAACCAAACCTAGGTCCTTTGGATGGGCAGCAAGTACTCTCAAACCCCGAGCCATCCCTCCAGCCCTATGTCCATCCTTAATTAAATCCAACAAATACTTTATTTGTGCAATTGTTGTGCAATTGTTGGGCTGGGCTGCACAGAACAGGGAAAGGGGAAAAACAAACTCTCCGCTCTCAATGTCCTTGCTACTGAGTCACCCAGTGGTTAACTTTAAATAAGCGTGTGTGTTGTTGGCAAAGCGGTTGTTTGTGTGTGTGTGAATTCTACAAACCCATTTCAGTGTTGAGTCATATGTTTTTCTCATTTCCAAGGACAATATGGAAAACAACTTGCCTAGTATATTTGCTTAGGTTAACACATGGAAAATAGGAAATTAATCTGTGTAAGACTAAATCTCTGGCTCCTGTTTGGCGATGGGATCCCCCACTCCCGCAATGCCACAGTCGGGTCAGCCTGCTTCCCTCAACTTTACAACTCTGTGTGAAATAAACTTGTGTTTATAAAATAAAAAGAAATAAATTGTGGTACAAAAGCATATCCTTAGGAATCATAAGTGTTCAGAGAATCGTGCCATTGCATATGCTGGTTTTAGTTTTGAAAATGCCCAGTAAAACAGCACCCACTAACATATATTATTTTTATTGTGTGCTACTGGATCACGTGGCCACAACGCACTGCTTCAGTGCGATCCTTCTCTTCACCTTTCATTTCTCCCCAGTTTTTTGAAACAATGTTTCTCATAACTCAGGCTGGCCTCCAACTATCTACCTAGCTGAGGATGAATAAACTTCGGATCCTTCTGCCTCCACCTCCCAAGTGCTGGGATTACAAGAGCACGTAATCTTTGGCCACTGTCCTGAGCTCCCTTGGTCTCTTTAAAGCCCTACTTTGGGGGCTGGGTAAATAACTCAGATGTTGAGTAGGTACTGCTCTTGCAGAGGACCCAAGTTCTATTCCCAGCACCTACATTGAACAACAGCTCAACACAGCCTATAATTTAGTTCCTAGGGATCCAATGCCCACTTCTGGACTCCCTGGGAACCTGCACTTTCATGAGTATACCCCCACACACATATACACAATACTTCTAAAAAAATGTAAAAAAAAAAAATAGTGTTGAAATTCCACCAACACAAAGGATTTCCCATGTGCCTTTGTTTCAGATCCTTTCTGTCATTTAACAAGCGAAGCCGTTTACCACATGAGCGTCCGATTCTCACTTCAATACTCCAGTTTTGCCCCATTTTATTTTTTCCTAAGTGTGCCGTGCTGATCTCCTATAACAACTTTCCTGTCTTTGCACCAAGTTTCCTTTTCTGCCGCCTCGAAGCCTCCCTTCTCGGATCTCACTCTATTTCTCTTCAACTGACCGTTCTTCTCTCTGCCTGCTTACCATCGTTTGCTTTTGCTTTAAAAGACTTAGTGCACAACCTTGGTGTGCTAGAGACTTCTCTGCACTGTAGGGATTTCCTCAAGAGAGACTTAGACTGTCACAAAGCACCGGGAGCTTGCCTGTGTCTGAAGAGACAGGTGCCCTGAATCTTTCTGGGGGGCCAGACACCATGTTTAAGCAAATGCAGGAGCCTGTGGGGAGACAAACGTGGCATGGGGGTGGTGGGGGTAGAAGGGTCTTGCACAGAAGGACAACAGCCAGGTTCAAAGCCTGAGTCTTACATACCTGCTGAGAATCATTTCCACCTTGTCTGGCTGTCACAAAGCCTGTGTCTCCACCACTGAGTCCAGCCCAGGTTGCTAAAGCACAGGCCTTCTAGAAGTCATAACAGCAGCTAGAGAGCCAGTGTGGTATCAACAGGCGTGAGCACCCACAGGTAGGGCTCTCACTGAGAAAGGCATCTTTCCCGAAGTTGCCAGGCGCTAGTCTCTGGCCCCTTGGCTCTTCCTGGACAAATATGTTTTTCCAAGGCTCAGTTGTCCCTTCCAGCCTTGACTCCCAGTTCCACACAAACCAGTAATGAATGTGAATCCACTGCCATTGAGTTCATCCCTTCTTCCCTCAGAGAAGGCGGAGGGCAGAGGGGCCAACTACAGAGGAGCAAGTCTGTTTAGAGAATCGTCCTAACACCGTGATTCTGCTGCTTTCTGTCGGTGCGGTGGCCAGGACCAGGGTCCTTGGAAGCCTTTAAGCCTATCTATCTCCTGCACTGAGTGCTTATATCTACACCTTATACCTAGAGGGTGCTTGGGGGAGGGTGGGCAGTGTGGAGATACAGGACGCGAGGATTAGAAACAAGTGAATCCCGGATGAGTGTCCAGGTGAGTGTTTGTCCGTTTGTATACACTTCCCTGTGGAGGCCAGAGGACGACCTCAGCTGCCACTCCTCAGGTGCCATAAGCCTGTTTCCTTGAGACCAGGTCTCTTGCTGACACAGAGCTCACTGATAGGCTAATTCGGCTGACGGTCCAGCCCCAGGGTTCTGCCTGTCTCTGCCTTCCCAGAGCTAGTTACAAGTGCTCTGGCCACACCCAGCTCTTGTTAAAAATTACATCTCTGTGTGTGTGTGTGTGTGTGTGTGTGTGTGTGTGTGTGTGTGTGTGTGAGAGAGGACAACTTATGGGGGTTGACTCTCTCCTTCCATCGAGTGGGTCCTGGGGATTGAACTCAGGTGCCTTCAGCTGTCATTCTTACCTCTGTCACAGGTCAGATGGCTCTATTTTCTTCTTGTTTTCCTCATGTCATCTCTTTAGGACACAGAATCTCCTTGGCTTTGTCTCTTCTCATTTCCTCATCTTTTGAAACACATCCATCCTTCATTTGGTTTTTCCTCTCCTTCTCGGTCATGAGGAAACCTTTACAGACCTCCCTTACACATGCTTACTAGATACCAGCTATCACTTCAACCCTGGACTGGGCGTTTTCCACCTTTCCTATTTCATCTGTATACCTGCCATTTAGTATTTATTCTTAGGGAGAAAAAGGCTTGGCAAATCTGAATTCCTTGGTGAGGAATAATTATATCCTATGTCTGTCTGACCTCACGGCCCATTCCACCTCTCAAAGGGCTGGAGAGTGAAGGTTGAGACATCATCATCTCCTGTTTACAGTCCACACGAGCAAGCTTGTACCCCGAAGAAGAGGAAACAACACAAAACAAGTACAACCTAAGCTCAACCACAGGGTGACTGGGATTCGAGCCACTCTTCAGTCTGAGGGTGAATCTGCAAAGAGACTTTTGTTACTTAATCTACAAAACCTATTAATTGCACATTCGGAGTCAAAGGTGTGGGCAGTGGTTCACTCAAAGCACCAGGACTAACAAAAACAGGAGAAAACCTGTTGAAAGAGTGTGATCCTGCATTCTAAGATCCTAACTCAGAGACGATTTCCACATGGGGCATGCCCTCAGTTAGGAGTCCCGGGACTCCCGGCACCTTAGGCCAGCAGACCTGGCACTCTGCTGCTTTCTAACCTATTCCAAAGCAGGCCCTGGCAAGGAGGAACCCCTTGCTCTGCTGCGTTCCTACTGACCAAAGAAGTCACTCTATAGCAACAGCCACAAATTCTGTCCCTGGGGCATAAATAAATGCTCAACTCCTACGGTTCATGGGCCAATGAGGGCCTAAGAGGCCTCGAATCGATCCAACCCATTTTAACTAGCAAGAAACTACCTAGTAATAGCTCGTTTGTATTTCTTGGAGGAGGGACACCAGAAACCCTTATTTCATTCTCCACAATAATCAGAGGGCACACGGCTAGGGCAGCACCATCTCCCAGCTGCTGGTTACATCAAAGGCTTGAAGCACAAATTCAATTTTATGATGTTAATCTCGGCCTGCCACTCAGAAATTTTCTCTGAGGGACGTGATTTTTTTTTTCCTCTGGATTTCATTTTAAGAATGATTTTTTTTTCATCCTCAATCAATAAAGATATGTTTTCATCAAAAGACTCCATCTTGGCAGAATTCAATTGGCCACCTCAATCCCTTTTGGTGACACGGTATTAATTAAAATAGTTTGTGTTGCGCCTCGGCTGGCAAAAGAGGCAGTAGAAAAAAAGCAGGTACTCAGAACACATGTTCTAAACACGGCAACACAGAGGCCAGAAAATAATTTGCTCCTTCTCCAGGTGACAGACATTAGCAATTCAAGGGTCATTCTGACTCTCTGTCACTGGGGGGGGGGGGGGGGAGAAAAAAAATGGCTGCAGCTCTCCCCATCAGAGCTTATTTTCAATAGAAAACTGAAGTGCAGGTAAACAGGATTCTCCAAACCCCGCCCTTCTGGGACAACAGGACAAGTAATTACCTCTACACCCAGGGTGTGGTGGGCTGCTTAGAGACAGTTTCTGTTTCTCTTAAGCCGAATGGAAAGATGAGAAGAACACAGTGATTAAGAAAGTCCCTTCTCAACTCTCAAGTAATGATTGCAACTGAATATACTGTGTTTCATGAAAGCAGGCATGAAGAAGTATTTAAAGTTTCTCTCAGCTAAGAGGAGAAAACCACAAAGGGTGTTACAAAAAGCAAGCTGTTTGCATTGGATAGTTCTGTAGAAAGTGGGTGCTGATTGACCCCGATACACCCTTCGGAAGTGCCCGACACAGCAGTCTCCCAAACACTGAGGTGAAGCATCCTTCTCCTGAGGTGTCTACAGATCATGGAACCTGTGGACCCTGAGGGATAAGGGCTGCAGCCTGCTTTCCATAAGATCGATAGAGAGCCAGAAAGAGGGTGAGTCTGCCCTGCCTGGATGGGGAACGAGGAGGATTCTTGGTGTGTACATGTTGTGGGGGGCGGAAATCAAATACTGAAATACTCAGCTGGAATTTATATCCAGAATTGAGAGAAAATGCGGAACAGCCTAATAAAATAGTTCATGACTAAACTAAGTCCTCCTCCTTTCCTAGTCTGAACTCATCCATCTATGTTAATTCTTGGTAGCTTAAGGACCTTCATCTGCAAGTGTTTAGAGAAAACTGTTTTAAATGAGACTTCCTTTGCTATTAAAAATAGAAAAAAAGCTTCAAATTAAGGAAGAACCTGTCCAGCCATACTAGATAATTAGTGAGGTCTGATCTCAGTGAAAAACCCTGCCTCAAAATGTAAGATGGGAAGATAGATAAAGACACTTGATGTCAATTTCCGGGCTCTGCACACATGTGCACACAATTGCAAGTGTACCACATGCATGCCTGTACACACAAACACATACACATACTTGCATGTGCACCACCCCCGACACACCACAAGAGTTTCCATGGGCTCAGCATTGCCTTAGACTCTGTTCAAATGAAGATTCCAGGATTTCCCACCGGATGGAACCCCTCAGGAGGAGCTCAGGAATCAGAATCCAGACTAGGGCTCTAGTGATGTTTACATGTAAGCTAAGCAGCTTGATTCTGTCTGGCCCTTATGTATATCGGTACAGTGAACAAATGTTCAAGTTAATTGATCAAAGAAAATGAACAAAGGGAGCAAATACCCCCAAAGAATAATTCTCACTTCATTTCTTATGCCAGATAATCCTGGTCTGATGAGAATGGAAACCCGGCCTGATCTAGGATGGCAGTAACCAACAGGGCTAGACTGGACCCTACAGAACAATTTTCCTCCACAATAAACAAAACCTAAAGTAATTAAATTCCTTTTTCTGTCTACTGGTACCTACATGGTAGGTATAATTTTTCTACGCCTTGCAGGGCATTGCAACAAAACTCTTTTATTTGAAATCATGTAGTCATAAGAGGCAGAAAGAGGCAACCTCTAGGAATTCATTTATTCAGCCAACTTGCACAAAGCTTGAGAGATGTGGAACTAACTCATGCATACTCAAGTTAGAATTAAAAGGAAAAGTCCTCTGTATTTAAAAGGATTTTTAAAGCTAACAATACCAAAGAGAAGTCAAGGGGTAAAATCCCATAAGAATTTCCTCTCAAAATGTTCAGTTAGCATTTGGAGAATAAATAGTAAATTCATTATTTCATCCAAAATAATGAATCTATCTTCCTATCAATACCTCTTCCCTGACATTCCCCCCGCCCCCAACATTCACTTAAATAGCTCAGAAGGAAGTGATGAGTGGAGGCTGGACTAGAGATACCATCAGGCTCATGTAGGAATGCAGATATTTCTCTGGAAAGAAAACACATGCAGAGTGGGAGGACCTTCTTCCCAATCAGGGAAGAACAAGGGCAGTAGTAGCAAGAGCAGTACATAGAATTTTAGACTTTATTCCAAATTATACCAGCAAAGTTGTTTATTGATCTGCTTTTAAAATACATTTTACATATATGTATATGTGTGTATATATGCATGCTATATGTGTATGAGTGTCCCTGAAGAGAGTGTGGAATCCTCTGGAGCTGGAGTTATAGGCAGGTACGAGCTGGAGTTATAGGCAGGTACGAGCTGTCTGACTTGTGTGCTGGGAACTGAACTCTGATCCTTAGGAAAGAAGTGTAAGTACTCTTAACCACTGAGCCGTCTTTCCAGTCTGTGTTGGTCTGTTTGTTATGATGTGAGGGAGAGTCCTAAGTTTGGCCTGGACTGAAGAAGCACAGCCTGGTGTCTCACTGTGTCTAATCAGAGCAAGTGCTCTAGGGCAGGACACAGTGATGACACTTCACCCCACAGGAAAGTGCTGTGTGCATAACTTAGTCTTCCTACAGCCTCGGGAAGGGAGCACCCATACAGGAGAGAGTCTAAAGTAGTGGGACTCCTCATTTTACATTTGAGGACAGCAAAACCTAGAGGTGCAATCATTGGGCAAGGTCTAACTGTGGTCAACAGAGAAGATGTCTGGAAGTCGGAGAGTCTATGTATTAGCTGTGAACAAGTATGAATGGAGACTCACTTCCCTGTTCTCCGTCTTCCCCAGACAGGTCAGTGTGTGGATATTCATCCTAAGAATGCGACTCTGAGGTATACGTACACAGAGCAAAGGGCAGATGGTGAAAACACCCTTGGCTGTGGATCTGCATTCAACTATGTCGTAAAGCGGTCTAAGACAGCATCTGCTCTCGGGGCTCACAACTCACTTCATTCACCAACTGTGAACTAGGACTCTTGCATCCTGTGCTTGCTTAAATGTTGAACATGTATGTACAGGATTTGATATTTATTTTGAGATAGGTTTTACCTTAATAAAAGTTTTCTTTTATTAAGACAAGTTATGGTGACAGAAAGATCAGGAGTTCAAGGTCACCGTCAGCAACACAAGAGAATTTGAGGCTAGCCTTGGCTACACGAGACCTTGTGTCAAAACAAAACAAACAACAATAAATCTCCAAGAATGAAAAAAAATCATAAGAAGACAAACACTGAAGAAATTGCTCTGTTTGTTGAATAACTATTCATTGCAGGCCCTGCACTGTTTGTATTATATCCTACACTGTCTGCAAAACATCCTAGGGAATATTATCCTCTCTAGCCAGAAGGAAATGCTACATGGAGAATAAAAGTAATTTGTCTAAGGTCCCGTCAGTCCTAAACCCCATGCCCTCAGTCAACTGCAGAGATGTCCAGCATGCCAGAATACCTTCTGGAACCAAGAGGAAAGTCCACAGTCCAAATTCTGCAGAGCAGTGCTCCCCCAGCCCAGGACATGTGCATGCTAAGAAGAGTTCAAGTACCCTTCCTGAGAAGTCTTTATTCTGAAACTTTAGAGAACCACCCCCCATACACACACACACACACACACACACACACACACACACACACACACACAAGTTAAGGACTTTTGAAGACCCTAGAATCAACATGGGAAGGAACTTAATGGGACTTCAGGACTGAGCTGGAACTAATGCTCAGAACACAGTTCAATCCTTTTCACCAGGTTCTCACCATAACCTCTGGCCTTTGATTCTGCCTAGCGGAGAGCAGTGTTCAGAAATCTTAACAACCAGCTAAAAAACAAAACAAAAACACAAAACCTACATTTAAAAGAAAAAGATCCAGAGAAGTGCCACCTACAATGTGCAGAATGCGTGGTTACAGGGGCTGCCACTATGAGTGATTATAAGCAACACTATTATTAAGTAACAAAAATAAGCAAATTGTCAAGATCCCAAATCCTGGGATGTCCTGATACCAATACTTTCAAGGTGAGACTCTGCACGAGGACCCCAGATTTCTCCTGCCCCGCTTGGGTAGAGACAATGGAAGAGCCTTTATCTATGGAGAAGCATGGCAGCAAACATTGTCTTGAGAAAGAAGTTCCAGTTTACAAATATCTATCCCCCAAAGAAGCCGCAGTATTGGACTCAGCACAGAAGGCCAGTTCCTGTGGTTTTTAAAATTAGTCTCATTTTAGAGTGTCACAGAATGGAGGGCCACTTCCCTTCGCCTTTTTTTGGAGGCTGTTAGTATGGAAGAAACTTAAAGAAATGAAGGAATACGTGATGTTAAAAAAAAAAAAAAGAATGAAAGAAGAAAAAGAACTCCAAGTACCTGTAAGCACTTCAGAAAAAATGAGCTTACTGAGATTTCTGGAAGGTAAGAGGAGGGACTCACCTGCCCCCACCCTTGGGAGAAGCTACCAACATCTGATGAGTTCTGGGCCAGGGAGAGGCAGTTTGAAGGGTGTGGCCAAGCTTCAGTGGATGGCCCCAACACGTGTGTGTATAGGCAGCCCAAACTGTACTTTGTGGATTATTTAAAAAAAAAAAAAAAAAGGCTTGAAGTTGGGAAGGGCGCGTGCCACGGTGGGGTAGATTTGGGTGGAGTTAGGGGAAGGAATGGGAGTTAATAGGATCCAAATATATTGTATGCATATGTGAAATTCCCAGAGAATTAATAAAATATGTGCAGATAAAATATAATTTAAAGGTGGGGAGGAAAAGAGTTAGGGAAGATAGAACAAGTGAAAACCCTATACGTGAACAGGGGCCGGGTCAGAGGCCAGATAGAAAACGGAGGTGAAAGATTCTTAAACATTTGCATGAGGTGAAAATATTCCCCAAGCTGTCCTAGTGTCCAATAGCTGACCTTGAACTCCTTGGACAGACGACCTCCAGGAGGAGGAAGAAAGGGTTTAAGGCAGAGGCAGGCTCTGTGCAGACCATTGTTATCTGTACACAAACGAGCCGGAAGGAACGAAGGCGGCTGGACGGGAATCACTACCCTGGAGGGCGTCTTGCTAGCAGGTCACCTTACCCAGACTTTCTTAAAACAGGCATGCCCCTGCCACCCCGTAGGATTCAGCCTCTCCCAGAGTCCAAACTCACAAGAGACCAGTCTTGACTGAGCAGATCTTCTTTAGAGCTGTCTTGGCCACGGGTGGGAGCAGGAGCTTTCCTTAGTCCTGCGTCCGCAGCAGTCTTCAGCTGTCACAGCCAACAGATCACCTCCACGGGGTCCTTCTCCCCGCTGCGGAGCTAGCTGTGAAGTCCTAGAAAGTTTCTGCACCGGAAAAGCAAGTGCCCCCAAAGTATCCAGGAGCAGGTTCTCAGCAGAACCCAAGGTGGGGACGGCTAAGTGCGGCTGTCCCAGGCCCACCCTACAGATGCTCAGATTTCCAGAGAGGGAGGAGCAGAAGCCTTCCCCAGAGTTGCGGCCAAGCCTACAGGTGACAGGGCCGGGCTGGGAGACTTCCAGTTGGATCCGCCTCCACCTGCCTGCCCCGCCCAGGCCGAGGCTGACCCAGCTGGCTCCGGTCCTGCCTGCTTCCCAGCGGTGAGCTCCCTGCAGCTGACCAGGGCCAGTCCTTCCAGGGACTCTGCAGCTGAAATCCAAGGAGACCAGGTGCCAGAGCACCAAGAACTTTGGTAAGGGGTTGGGGGAGTTCCTCGGAGAGGTCCTCCCGTGAGCCTGGAGTGCTGGATTACACTGTTTAGACTGCTAACTGGGCTAAGGAAAAGCCCAGCCAGTAAAATGCTGACCTCACAAATATGGGGTCCTGAGCCCAGTAAAAATGTCTGGTTTGGAGGCCTATGCACTTATAATCCCAATTCTGGGGAGGTGCAGGCAGGCTAATAATCCCTGGGGCCAGCAGCCTGGCTGAATCCCTGTGCTCCAAAATCACCTGAGGTTGTCTAGCTCACACACACACACACACACACACACACCAGAAACGATGGGAGGGGCAGAGAGAGAAAGTAAAATTCAGTCTCCTATCTAGCATCCCTCTGAGCCTTGGCTAGGAGAGCGATCAAGCGCTTTGATCAACTGAGTGGGTTGGAAAAATGGGAGGGTCCTCTGCTGTTCCCTCATCGCCCAGTTGTTTTACCCTTCAAACCATGAGGTCTCTGGATTAGGAGACCCCACACACACACCCACATCACCCCACCCCCTACCCCCATCCCACCCCACCCCACCCACACCCCGGCCAATAGGCAGACAGAGATTTTAGCCCCTCCCTTCTCAATAGTGCTGGTTCTCACTGCTCAGGACAAAGTGTCCTGCCCGGGAGGACTGATTCCAAGGTTGTAGATCTCCTAGGAAAGGCCTCCCTCTTCCTGTCGCAGATCTGGCGTTCTCTGTGCCTTACTAGTTTCCTATCTGGGTCCAGCAGCAGCCGCCTTACTTCCCCTCCCGGGTAATGCTGTCCCACAGTCCATCCACAGAATTCCTCCTTTTGCATCGTAACAGTTACCACGGCTTACTGCCTCTGCCCTTACTTGGCCTCCTCTGCCACACTGTGGCCCTGTGAAAGACGGGACATGGAGCCCACGGTGGAAAGCTTGCTGAAGAAAGCCGTGCAGGTAGCCAGTCACTCACTGCCAAGGGCCCCAGCCTCCCCTCCCCAGAGCCTCAATAACCTTCCTTTATTAGTTCTGACCTCTAAGTATACATCAAAGATAGGAATTCCACATGGGCCTCATCCCTGAGCCTCTCTTCAAGCTGTGCAGAGCCTTGGGCTCTAGCTTTCACAGAGGCCCTGGCATGTGGGAGCAACTTGGGACTTAGTTGCTCTAGTCAGAGATCTGGCAAAGTAACAGCGTTTTACACAACGTCCAATTCTGGGTCTTACTCTGCTAGGTCCAGTGCCTAGGGCCGTGATGTTCTCAGAGCCAACAAGAACAGGGGCCAAGCTGGGCAGTGGTGACCCACGCCTTTAATCCCAGCACTCGGGAGGCAGAGTCAGGTGGATCTCTGTGAGTTCGAGGTCAGCCTGGTCTACAGAGCGAGATCCAGGACAGGCTCCAAAACTACACAGAGAAACCCTGTCTCAAAAGAAGGGGGGGGGGGCAGAGAAGAAAGGAAGTATTGTAAAAATATAGCTTCTTGTTCTTTCCCGCTCATTTGAAACGAGATCTCCTTCTGTAGCACAGTCTGTCCTCAAACTCAGGTCCCTCCTGTCTGGCTCTCCCAAGCACTGGGATCACAGGCTTCACCACCACCAAGCCCAGCCTGTTTAGTAAGGCTTATACTAGTGTAGCTGTGACAGTATTGGATTTATCTGAACCCCGTGACCCTGAAAGACAGCAGCAGCAAAGGGTAAAGACACCTGTATAACTGTACTCCAGTGGGAGCTTGCAGGGATCCCCTTCCCAAAAGGCTTGAGTGAATGCTGCTAAGGCTTTCTTGTTTGTCCATGAACAGGCTGGACAAGGGCTCTCCAAACCACCGCTTGTCCTGTCGTAACTGGCTAACTGGACATTTGTACTGGCTGACCAATTTTGGAATACAACTTACTGCCTTCACTAGACCATATTTTAACTAGATCTCTCTCTCTCTCTCTCTCTCTCTCTCTCTCTCTCTCTCTCTCTCTCTCTCTGAATAAACCTCTCTTTTGCCTCCTGTTCTCACCACTTCTCCACGTCCCACTCTCTCTAAAATTGCTTAACCCTCCCTAGAAGAGACTTCCTTGTTTAACATTCGAGAGGTTGGCTGGCGGCGGTGGCACACGCCTTTAATCCCAGCACTCAGGAGGCAGAGCCAGGCGGATCTCAGTGAGTTCAAGGCCAGCCTGGTCTACAGAGCGAGATCCAGGACAGGCACCAAAACTACACAGAGAAACCCTGTCTCGAAAAACAACAACAACAACAACAAAAAAAAAAAACCCACCAACAACCCCCCCCCCCAAAAAAAAAACAACATTCGAGAGGTTGGTAGATCTCAGGGTCAAAATTTTCTCAGTAGTTAGCAACCAATAGAACAAACTGTCTCATTTAGTACGCACACATAAATCATCTACGACCACCTCTACAGTTAGTGGGCTCAAAGCAGTGCCCAGGCCCTATTTCTGGGAGAAGAGCTCTCCCTTCCCACCCCTTTGGGAGAGCCTCCCCTATGAATAAGGTTGTTTGATCATGCCCTGGGCTGTGTACTAGTCTCTGCTCATGACACAGGTGGGACTGTGTTTCTAGCCATAGCATGATCTCCTCTTTTCTCCTGCTTTCTGGTTCCATGTTCAAGATACTATAATAACTCAAACACAGCTCTGTGAATTCCGAACCACAAACCACATGATAAACAATGTTATTTCTCTCTCCTATAGACAACATTTCAAGATTTCCCTAAATTCTCTGAGAAACATTGCATGTATTTTTAGCATAAATACATTGGTGCTACATTTATCAATTTTGTGTGGGGGGGGGGGGGGTAGAGGTCAGAGGTCAGAGGTCAGAGGATGACTTTCAGGAGTCAGTTCTCCCCATACACTATATGGGTCCTGTAGATTGGAGTCAAGTGGTCAGGATGGGCAGCAAGCAATCTTTACTTGCTGAGCCAGCTCACTGGCCCAAGTGAAAATTGATTTTCTAGGGGTCAATACAGTAAAAGAAATACACAGATAAGGAAGGAGAGAAAATATATTCCAAATTATGCCAGCCAGAAAGAGCCATGTTTATCTGCACATATTGAGATGTTTCCTGCTTCTCTCTGTGCAGAAACATCTTTCACACAATTGTAGTATTATACAGGTGTCATTTATATTCTTTTCATTGGAACATGGTAAGACGGTTACTTTGTACCTGGGCTGTCTCTGTCACCCTCACCCTTCCTGTCTGCTAAACTGATAGACTGTAGTATGACTGCTTCTATTTGCTGGGTATTTGCTTCTAGTTTTTACATAAAATATGCTGTGTTGAATATTTTCTTAGAAGAGATTTCAGCAACAGAATTGCTAAGTCGGGGTGATCACCATTTGATGTTGCTCTGTCTCCCTATTCATCTCTCTTGGTGTTTTTGTGGAATTCTCTCCTTCTCAGCCCAGGAATTGAAGATGTTTCACAATATGATATGATAAATGGCTATTAACTTCCCCCAAAGAAAGTTTTCTCAGCCCCCTAACTCCTTTCTCAATGATAATTTTTTTAAATTATTATTTGAAAATGTATTATTGTATGTGTACCGTTATTTCAAGTGCATGCTTGTCTGCGCACCCCGTGTGTGCAGTGTCTGTGGAGGCCAGAAGGAGGCATTGGATCCCCTAGGACTAGAGTTATGGGTTTTTGTGAGCTGCCATGTGGGTGCTGGGAACTTAACCCAGGCCCTCTGAAAAAGCAGCCAGTGCACTTCACTGCGAGACATCTCTCTAACCCCAATAATTTATTATTTTAAAGTTGAAATTGAATGCCAGGGAACTTTTATGCTACCTGTTTGCCCCTTCAATATGTTCAAGTTTGTGTCTACTTTTATTTTGAGAGAGTGTCTCAGCATACAGTACTCTTTCCTCTTAAGATGTCAGGATTCCATGGGTGTGCCCCCAGGCATGGGTCTAAACACAGTTATGTTCTTTAAGAAGTATCCTGAGTTACAAAGATACCCCCTCCCTTTCTGCCCACTCGATCAGTGAGGTTAGCAAGATCATAATGGTTTATTTTATAATCCATTCACAGCAAAACTACTGGATGCAGGAAAGTGAGTTGCAAGGACAAGGATTTCAGAGCAGGCTAAGTGTGTTGCTTTGATGGTAAGATGCTGTCAAGTGAGCTCTTGTCTTTAAGCTCACAATTAAATATATCTGGGTAAGTAGTAATTTTCTTTCTAGTGTTTTATAATATAGAAATGCCTGGAAATATTTTGGCCAACTTTTGAAAAAATATAACATGATGGCTTCATATGTGTCCAAAGGTTCCTTGACTCTCCTTCAGGGGTGTCTGAACCTCTTCTTTTCTTTGAGTGTGGAATACACTTGTTTCTTTTTCTTTAAGATTTTTTTTTTATTTTTATATTTGTGTGTGTGTGTGTGTGTGTTGTGTGTGTGTGTGTGTGTGTGTGTGTGTGTGTGTGTGTGTGTGTGTTCAGGTACCTGTGGAGATTACAGGATTTTAAGTTACCCGACAGTTGTGAGCCACTATGCTGGAATTTAACCTGGGTCCTCTGGAAGTAGACAGTGCAATTAACCACTGAGTGATCTCTCCACCCTCTTATAGTAATTTAATTCATTAAAGGAAACAACTCTAGCAGGCAAATAAACCAACTCTAGTGTGTCTGCGGGCTGGAGTGGTGCCTAGCTGTAAACAGGAACAAGTTACTGATACACACGGAAACTTGCCTGGACCTCATACGCCCTTCAGAAATGAAACCGGCCAGACCTAAGAGGCGACACACCATCTGATTCCATTTCTGTGTTATTCTGAGAAGACAAGACGACAGTGACACAGAACAGGCCAGTGGTTGGCACAGATGTGGACTAACTGTGACAGCAGGACTCTTCTGTACTTTTAATGTGCGTCTAGTCACATGACTATCTATCTGCCACCAATCCCCGTAGAGCTACATTCCCAAAGACACAGACTTCACTGTGTGTGCACTTTGAAGAGTACCTAGAACCTGAAGGAACTTTCATGTAACTGTGTAGAACTAGACAGGGAGAATAGACTATGTTTCTCACCATGAAATATCAACTCAACAAAAGAAAGCCCAGCACACCAGTGAGGCAAGGGCAACTTTAAGGGATGCCATAGCAAGATGACATTTTACAGGCAGGAGAAAACACACCTGCTTTGTGCGACCTTTATCCCTTATCTTTAGAACCATTTGCAACTCTTGAGCCTTGAGTTAAACTCGGTCTGTTTGTGCAGATCCTTCCTTGCAAAAAGCTGAAAACACTTGGAATTCAGGAAGAGTCAGACCAGTGGCCTGTGCATTCTAGCCTGCCATTAGCTAAGTGACTATAAATAAACCACACAAGCTTTAGGCAGGTGATCATTTAGCTGGCAAGGGAGTCCTTTGTGAAGTTCCAGCCACATGCACACATGAGACATGAAAACGACTGACATAATTCTGTTCGTACAGAGGGCAGATAGACATGGAGTCTCTATCGGTCTCTACTCCTATCTCCTCTAACTCTGTCTCTGTTCTCCCCTCCCCCACTTAAATAATAACTATGAGTCAGTAGACACTGTAATAATGGGATCTGGCTGGCTTCTGCAGAGCTACAAACATGCCTGGAAGGGGGTGCCTTCTTCAGGGAAGAGTAACTTTGTTTGTCACGTTTTGAAGGATCCTAGGCATGTGTGCACTTTCATTGACAATTTTCTACCTTAGCATTGAGACCAAGGACTGGTTATGGATCCTGGCTCCAAGCAGTTGCCTAACTCTAATATTTTATAGATCTGGGGTTCTTTAGCCTACTGGAGGAACTGTTGGTAAAATAGTCTATGAGATATTTTAACATGCCTAGAGGAGCACCAAGCTCCCAGCATATGAAAATAAACAATATATGTAGGGAAGAAATGTGTATTACTTTGATTTATCCATCTTATATACATTTGTGGAATTGCCATAATCTGTTCCATATAGATATATGAATATTATGTCTCAACAAACAAAAAAATTCACAGTTCTACATAAAATTACAAATAAAATGTGGGGAAATGAACACAAGCAGTCAGTTTTTACTTTGCCAATTATTATCATTAAGAATGAAATAAATGGGGATGGCAAGATGTCTCAGTGAGTAGGGCATGTGCCACCAATCCTCACATGGCTTTAATCTATGGGACCCACACTGTGGGAGAAGAGAATCGACTCTAACAAGCCATCTGCTTAGCTTCATGATCGATCAGTCCATAGTACATACCTCCCATCCACCTGCAATAAACATATTCATGAATAAATATAATTAAAACTTTTTCAAGAATAAAATAAATGAAAAGTCTTTAAACAAAAATAAAATCATACCACATATACATTATGTGAAGTTACAGAGTGCCAGGGATAAAGAACAGCTTCTAAAACTGTTCCAGAGAGAGAAAAAAGACTAAGAGTCACGAAAAAGAGAAGACTATGGGTCACCAGCAGTAGAAGGCCATTACTGCAGCCACACAGAATGCTGGACTAGAATATTGATGCTCATACAATTTTGAAGGAGGCCGGGCAGTGATGGCACACGCCTTTAATCCCAGCACTCGGGAGGCAGAGGCAGGCAGATCTCTGTGAGTTCGAGGCCAGCCTGGTCTCCAAAGAGAGTTCCAGGAAAGGTGCAAAGCTGCACAGAGAAACCCTGTCTCGAAAAAACCTAAAAAAAAAAAAAAAAAGAAGGAAAATGAATCTTTAGAATAGAATTCTATATCTAGCTAAATTATCAACCAATTATAACACATTTTCTTCTCAAGTATTTAAAAAAATCACACACATTTTTCTAAGGCAATCAAGAAGGACCTTTTTAAAAAAAACAAATAAATTCATGAAAAAGAGGGCAACATAATATGCAGGGAATCCCTGTGAGAATATGGTGAAGGGAAAACCCAGTCTGAGTTGTATGACCAAAACCAGACAGTAGCAGTCTACCCAGGAGAGGAAGAGGAAGGCAGGAGAGCTTCTCTAGGACAGAGAAAAAAATGATGACACCGATGGATAGACTAATGTATGTGACTCTTCAGGAAATATTTGCTCGACATTTGATGGTTTTATCTGAACACCAAAACAGTGAAATCTCAAAGTAATACACGTACTTGGAATTATTTAAAATAAAAAAAAGTAGAACTTGTAACAACGACATCTCACACATATGCACAAAAATTACAAAGTTAATGCTACTTAAAATTTACCATAAGATTGTCAGATAGCTGTGGTTTGGATTCAGGGTCTCAGACTCTTGGGGCAATCTATTGGGAGAACACATCTACTTTAATAACTTGTAGCTTTCTAAGATAGAAAAACTTTCTTACCAAGGTCCTTTGATGCCAGACTCAAATAAACTGTGGTCTTCGGTGGGTGGGATGTATGTATATATTCTCAACCTGTTGTGGCTGCATCGTGAGACCCCCAAGCAAGACCACCACAGAGCCAATATCCGATGCAAAACACACAGCAAGCCTGGGCTTGGCCCGTGTCCAACACTCTGACACAGACGGTAGAGGAGGACAGCCTTGAGCTCTCAGAGTGATGGATTTTTAAAGAGAAAAACCACAAGCAGGGTGGTACAAGCCTTTGCATCATATGATTGGGTGAGAGTGTGTAACCTTTGAATTTACTGGTTGGAGGTTACAGTTATCATTTTTGGGCAGGCCTGGACAAGTCCTAGGCTCTGTTCTTGAGCTGCCATGGGGCCTGGCTGGCCTTGAATGTTCACATTGACCCATGCACATAGCTCTAAGTTGGTGAGGGTCCCAGACAGTAAACAACTGGCTGAACCTTGAACAGTCAGAGTACATGCAGAAAGGGAGCTACTGCAAGGACTATGTCTTTTGTTCATGACCCTCCCAGAAACCGCTTGCTCAAGTCTCAGGAAACTGAAATTGAAGCCTGATCTCTAAGAGACGACTGACAGCCTGTTATGGCATCTGCTTGGTCCTTTCATTCCCCGCTTGAGTTGTATATCATCTCTAATCTTGGAGATGTTTCTTTTTGGTAAAAGACTTTATCATCAGGGTAGTAGATTATTTTGGAGACTAGTTGGACCAGGATTTAAGAGTTTTCCCATTATCAACAGCAAAGTGAGCCCTCCTCTTATTCAGTTTTTGCCATGTGTAAGTGTGCCAGGGGTTTGATTCAGGGTCTGATATTGGGATTCCAGCATCCTCGGTTTAGTGGTACCCAGATAGGAATCATCATTTAGTGAAGACATCAATAACATAAGAGCCAACAGTAATTAGCAGAAGCACAAGGGCCAAAAGCCCTGTAGTGGCTGACAGAGTTCCTTATCCTGAAGGAACTTGGAAATGAGAACGGGGACCAGTTATTACTTTATCTCAGGTTCCCTATGACAAGAAATGCCCTTTTGATCTAATATTCCAACTGAAGTTAACTAGGCCAGTAAGGAAAGTATTTAAACGGAGTGCAAACAAAGGTTGAGCCATGAGTGTCACAGCAACTGAAAGCAACAGAGGGGTTGTTGTGGAATATTGTTTTAAGGTGTGTTACTTTTGTTTATGCTCTGGAACGTTTGTTTAATGATGCCCTCCTTAAAAATCCTTCTCCACCTTGCTCCTCCCTACCACTTCCTGTCAGCTAGTGGCTGATTCAGCCTCCTGACTGCAGGTGAATTTTATTTAATCAAACACATCTTTGCATCATCATTAAACAAATTTTCCAGAGCATAAACAAAAGTAACACACCTTAAAACAATATTCTACAACAATCCGTCTGTTGTTTTCAGTGGCTGTGACATTCATGGCTCAACCTTTGTTTGCATTCCATTTAAATACTTTCATTACTAGCCTAGTTAACTTCAGCTGTCAACTCATCACAGCCTAGAGTCCTCTGAAGGAGTCTTAATTAAGGGATTGTCCGGATTATCTTGTGATGACAGATATGGGGAGGCCCAGCCCACTGTGGGTGGCACCATCCCCGATCCAGGTGGGTCTTAACTACTGAGCAAGAACCTGAAAGCAAGCCAGCAGGAAAGGTCCCTCCATGGTTTCTGCTCCAGGTCTGTGTGGAAAGTTCCTACCCCGAATTCTCAGTGGTGAACTGTGACTTGGAAGGGTATGAATTTAACCTTTTCCTCTCCTAAGTTGCTTTTATGTACTAAAGCCTCAGGAAGTTTGCTGTTTTATTTATGGTTGTGTGTCTTACCATGAGAAAGCTGAAGTTCAAATATCAACCTCACAGGTCCCTGATCCTTGTTCAACCTTACCACATGGTCTTAGTAAAGACAGATCATGTCACCAGTTTCTTGTTCAGTCCTCATATCAACATTTAGTATTTGCTGTTGTTGATTTGTGCTGCACTAAGAACAGAACCCAGGGCTCAATGCATGTTTGGTGGGCACTTGTCTATTGCCCCATCTTTACTTTTTATTCTGGAGCACTCTTGATAAATTACCCAGCCAGCCTTAAACTCATGATCCTCCTACCTCATCCTCCTTAGTAGCTGGAGTAGTTGATGTTTTGATAGACACAGATTTGTACAAACATGTTTGGGGGTAAAAACCACTTAACGGTGTGTGCACGTGTGCGTGTGTGTGCATGAGCACATGTGGGTGAATGTTATTTAATGGACAGTGGGACTGAAGATCCTTCAACTGCCTTTTAAGAAGTTCTAAGCCTGTGTAAGTCAGGCTTTTAAAAATGATGGTAGGATCTTGACTATAGCAGAGCCATTGAGCAGCCCTATGATATAGTATTTTAGGTGAAAAGTAACATTTAGATGCACTATCTTTCTAGTACTTGATTTTAAAGTCAAATCCACTTCATGTTGTATAAGTTCCTACATTGAAAGAAAAATGACAACACACACACACACACACACACTCACACTCACACTCACACTCACACTCACACTGTGTGCATGTATACATATATATGTTTTTCAAGACAGGGTTTTTCTGTGTAGCTTTGGAGGCTGTCCTGGAACTCCCTCTATAGACCAGACTGGCCTTGAACTCACAGAGATCTGCCTTCCTCTGCCTCCTAAGTGCTGGGATTAAAGGCATATGCCAACACTGCCTGGCAAATCAATATAGTTTTAAATGATAGAATTCTGGGTCCCAATAAAGGTGAACACTAGATAACTTGACTGTAATCAAATATAATTACTCTCCCTGCTCCAAATTCATTTCATGGAACAGAATAATTATTGGGGACAATTCAAGAAGATGGACAGCCCAGATGTAGTCAAGACTGCAGTGGCTGTGACTTCTTTGCTGTCTGTTTGAATGACAGCCTTGCTTCCTTCAGTAGTAGCAACTGGGAGTTTTCAGAAGAAAAACTACCCCATAGATTCTAGCACATTTGACACAAAGGGAAGTTCATTTCCAGAAGCTAATTATATTACTGTTCTAGAAAGGCTAAAGACTCAGGGCATTCTGTAGATGGGACCTAGTTCTCAATCAGTGAACCTGAGAAAATCAATTCCAGTGCTCACACAGATTTATGACTGCAACAGGACTAATGTTTGGACAGTTTCAGCAGCAGACTCTTAGAATATTCTCTCAACTGGTCTCATGAGAAGGGCGCGTACACAGATAAGAGAGGACCTGAATCAAAAACCCTTTACATTTGACTCAGTGAGGTTTTCTAGCAATTGTTAATGATGTCATCATTTTGAGACAAATCCTAGTTGTCATCTGTGATGGTTAATTTATTTGTCCACTCGACACAACCTAGAATCACCTGGGAAGACACTCTCAGTAAGGGACTGTCTACATCAAGTTGGCTTGTGAGCATGCCTGTGAGGGATTGCCTTGATTGCCTTGACTGATGTCGAGAGACATGGCCTGAAAGTGGGTGGCACCGTTTCTGGTCTGTGTAGAGTTGAGAAAAGGAGCTGAGCAGTGATACATTATTGACTCCTTTGCTCTTGACTGTGGGTGTGATATGACCAGCTATTTTAACTTCCTGCCTTGACTTACCTGCCGTGATGGACTGTCACCTGGAACTGTGAGCTCAAATAAACCTCTTCTCCCCTAAGTTGTTTTTGGTCAGATATATATGTTATCACAGCATCAGGGCTGAGACTGGGACATGATCTGAGAGATTTGCTTTTCTGGGTTGTCTTTCACTGATCTCTCTATGAATCCAGTCAGCTCCACAGATCAGATCAACATTCTTCCATTACCAACTCCTCAGAGCACAAATACCTCATGGACTCCCATTGGTCTCCTCTCATCTCCTCATGTAACTTCTCTTCTGACTTTTCAGTCTACTCAACTCCTACTCCACTCCACTGAGTGTGTGTGGAGACCTACAGAGGTTTTCTAGTAAGAACTTACTCAGGGTCCTAGAATCTGAGCTTGCTTTACCCAGCAGGGCTGCAGAAGGGGTTGATTTGACCACGGGCTTGGTTACCAGGTGTTTGGAAGGGTCTACATTTGACTGTGTGGTGTGCTTTGATCTAGCAAGGGGGAGGTCTTTTTGTCTTGCCCCTTGGCATTGTTATAAAATACTCTTTTGAAGAGGCAGAAGGGACCATTGGGTTTTGATCCAGGTCCTCCTGAAGCTATCCTGTGTTTCTGCCTTTCTCCTCTTCCCTATTTTTCTATCTAAAAATTTCTTATCTCTCTCTCCTCTTCACCTTTAAAAGGTGAGAGATGGCCTCCCACAAGTGTGGCTAAATCGACATTTACAATCTCTGCGAGCTCCTTCCACTCATAGCTCTGGATCCATGCCCCCAATCAGTGCCCTATGACTCAAGTTTTCCATGGCAACAGTAGGTAGTAACTAAACTGAGGGGGTCCCTACAGGTGTTATACAGGGAAACGAAACACAAGAAGAGATAAGAATGAGACTTCCATGCAGATTGACTTCATCAGCCTGAATCAGACTTCAGAGAGTCTAATAACATTTGGGGAGTCTGATATCAGGCAGTTTATTCCCAAAGTATTTTAGTCCAGCTAATTTGGAAAAAAGTTTCCTGGTGTGATACAAGCCTGTTGCACAAGGAAGCATAATTACACTGAAACTCAACTCAGGTTATATGTCATTTCTTCCAAGAAGATGGATTCTAGAGATATGCTACCTGTACTAGCTTCAAGGCCTAAGGATCTGGCCTGGTCTCTGCCATACAGATAGCATAGAGGTACTTTAGTTTATTAACCACTTCTGGTCCTGTTTTGTGGAAGTCATTTAGATTACTAGCCACTTCTGGTCTTGGTTGTAAGAGCTTGATATGGCCTGGCCCAACAGAAAACTCAGGCCACCAGGCTGTTAATCACTTCCAATTCTCAGCTTTCTGGATGGAAGAACAGGTTTTCCATCTTTCACATTGGAAAGACAATCTTGTGTGCTTAATATTCCTGGTTTCTCTGGAGATCTGTGGGCACAAGGACCTTCATGCTATGCTCCCAGCACTAAACTGCATTTTAGTTGTCCATTATTTTAAATATCACCTAGTAGTAGAATTCAGGGCCTCTCATTCCTATGTGACTTCCCCATGTGATTTTTTCTGGAGTCTAATAGTAAGATTTCTTGCACAGCAGGGCAGGACTCCCAATAACATTCAAGAGAAACAGCCTCCACCTTGGCCTCAGTGCTCACAGTTTAGCAATCATAAAGCAGTTCCAGATTCTAGAGGAGAAGAAAATCAACATCTGCTTCAAGCTTCTCAATGATTCCAGTCTGGGCAGCCACTTGATGATGTCCTGGACAGAGTCCAAGCAAAGCCACAGCACCAGGAGACCTGCCTTATTGGCCCCAGTCAACCCCTGAACCCAAGGCCATAAAATAGTTGGCATTTAAAATAATGAACAACTAATAAGCAGTTTGGTAGCTATCTGCTGTTACCAAGGAAAACCTGGATCATAGGCCATCAATGGGGGGCATGGGTCCAGACCTAAAACTGGAAGTATCTCACAGAAATTGTAAACATAGATTTAGCCACACTCAGTTGTATTGCTGGAAAAAAAAACCCAGCATAGTATCTATTGTTGCAAAATATATGATAAACAAAGGAAGTCTTACAATAAACTAAACATTAAATGCTAACTATTAAGCAACATTAATATTGGTATTACCAACTTGAACAATAAATTGTATGTATTTATATGTTCATTGTCAATATTAATATTAAAAATAATATTAAAACTAACATCCCAATTTTAAAGTGAAAAAAAAAAGTAAGCAGCCATACCACTCGGGATAATACATCCAAAAACTCACTTGATAGCATGAAGAGTCAAAGAAATGCTAAATTAAAACGGACCTTAGCTGAGGTTTATTTCAACTGTCAAACCAAAATATAACAAAATGACATCAATTTCTTGCTGGTAACACTCCCAGGAAGCACCCAATTCTCCCTACCCACTTTTATTGAAAATAGATTCTTTTCTCATACAAATATATCCTGACTATAGTCCCCCCTCTACTCCTTACAGTTCCACCCCACCTCCCTTCCCCTTCTACTCCTTTTCTGTCTTTCACTAGAAAAAGAAAGCAAAAAAAAAAGAAGGCTTCTAAGAAATAATCAAACATGATAAAATAAAATATAATACGATGAAGCAAAAACTAACACATTAAAGTTGGACATGGCAACCCAACAGGAGGAAAAAGTCCCAAGAACAGGCACAAGAGTCAGAGTCCCATAGGCATACTAAGCTAATAGCTATAAAATATTCACAGAGGGCCTGTGCAGACTTGTGTAGCCCTGTACTTGCTGCTTCAGTCTCTGTGAGCTCATATGAGCTTTGCTTAGTTGATTCAGAGGGCCTTGTTCTCCTGGTGTCCTCCATAGCCTCTGTTTTTTACAATCTATCCACCTCCTCTTCCTTGGGATTCTCTAAGCACTGAGGGGAGGGATTTAATGGAGAACTCCCATTTAGATTCTCTCTCCACATAATGTCTGGCTGTGGGTCTCTGCATCTGTTACCATCTGCTCTCTGATGATGACTGGATAAGGCACTGATTAATGAGTACAGCAGAATATCATTAGGAATCGTTTTATTGATACTTTTTGTTTGTTTTTCGAGACAGGGTTTGTCTGTGTAGTTTTGGTGCCTGTCCTGGATCTCACTCTGTAGAACAGGCTGGCCTCGAACTCACAGAGATCCGCCTGCCTCTGCCTCCCCGAGTGCTGGGATTAAAGGCATGTGCCACCACCGCCCAGCTTGATACTTCTTTTTAAAGACCAGTAATGTTTGGTTTTATCCTAGGTCTTTGGGCTGTCTAGTCTCTGTTTCTTGGTCACCCAGTGTCGGTGTGGGTTCCCTCTCCTTGAATGGGATTTATACCAGCTCCATATCTGATAGAGGACTAAGTCAAATCAGACATTGGTTGGCTACTCCCAAAAGTTCTGTGCCACCATTGCCCTAGTATATTTTGCAGGCAGGACAGATTGTAGGTCAAATGTTTTGTGGCTGGGTTGATATCCACGTTTCTCTTTCATACCCTGCGGAATACCTTCCTGCACCAAGCAGACTAAAATATATGGGTGAGGGCTCTATGTAGGTACCAACTTGACTTCTCCATGTTCAATGAGTTGTGTGTGTATGTTGTCCTCGGCAATGGGGCCCCACTGTTGGTTTGTGGAGAGCAACCCTTTGTCTTAGCAACAGCCTGGGTGGTTTGGGGATTTCCATGGGATGCACTTGGCTAACAACTCAATTGAATGCAACCCAGTCCCAGCACTGGAAACCTCACCTGGCTATAAGAGAAGGCCAGTTGAGATTCTGTATCCCCCATTACTAGGAATCCTCATTAGGATCACCTTCATACATTTCAGAAAGTTTCTACTGCACTAGATTTCCATACACCCACCCAAGTATCCCCAATTCCAGCCATTTCTCCCTTTACTCTCTCCCTCCACCCCATCTCCCTAGATACTTGATCCACCTGCTCCCATCCCCATGTGCCCCAAGCCCATGCTTAAAATCTATTCTATTTCCTTCTCCCAGGGAGATCCATGTGCCCCCCCCCCCAGACTCCTCCTCTTTACCTAAACTCTCTGGGATTGTAGCTTGGTTATCATTTACCTAACTGCTATGTAAACATATAAGCAAATAATACTGTATTTCTCTTTCTGGGTTTGGGTTACTTCACGCAGTTTAATTTTTTTTCTAGTTCCACTCATTTGATTGCAAATTTCATGATGTCAAATATTTTACCAACTGAGTAATACTCAATTGTGTAAATATACCACAATTTCTTTATCTATTCTTCTCTTGTGGGCCATCTAGGTGGTTTCCATTTTCTGCTTATTATGAATAAAGTCACAATGAACATGGTTGAGCAAGTGTCCTTGTGGTAGGATGGAGCAGCCTTTGGTTATATGCTCAAGAGCAGTAAGCTGGGTCTTGAGGTAGATCCATTTCCAACTTTCTATGAAACCTTCATATTGATTTCCATCATGGTTATACAAGTTCATACTTCCACCAGCAATGGTAGAGTGTTCCCCTTGCTTCACATCTGCCTCAGCATGAGCTGTCCCTTGTGTTATTGATCTTATCCATGCTGAGAGATATGATAGAATCTCAAAGTAGTTTTGATTTGCATTTCCCTGATGGCTAAGGATGTTGAACATTTTTTAAAGTATTTCTCAGCCATTTGATATTCCTCTATTGAGAATTCTCTGTTTAGATCTGTATTCCATTTTTAAATTGGATTATTTCATTTTTTGATATCTAGTTATTTGAGCTTTTTATATATTTTAAATATTAGTCCTCTACTGGATGTGGAGTTATTAAAAAAAAAACTTTTCCCATTTTGTAGGCTTCCACTTTGTCCCAATGATGGTGTTCTTTGCTACACAGAAGCTTTTTGCTTCATGGGGTCCCATTTATTAATTACTAATCGTAGTGCCTGTGTTCAATGTCTGTTCAGAAAGTCATCTAGTGTGTGTTCAAGGCTATTCCCCACTTTTTCTTCCATCAGGCTGAGTCCATCTCGTTTTATGTTGAGGTCTTTGATTCACTTGGAGATAAATTTTGTGCAGGGTGATAAATGTGGATCTATTTGCATTCTTCAACATACAAATGTCCAATTTGACCAGCACCATTTGTTGAAGATGCTATCTTTTTTCCAGTGTGTATTTCTGACTTCTTTATAAAAAAAAATCAGTTGTCCATAGATGTGTGTGGATTTATATCTGAATCTTCAGTTGGATTCCATTGATCAAGGTGTCTGATTTTATGCCAATACCATGTTGTTTTTATTACTATAGCTCTGCGTACAACTTGAAATCAGGAATGGTAAGACCTCTAGCAGTTCTTTTATTTATCAGGATTTTTCCATATGAAGTTGAGAATTGTTCTTTCAAGGACTGTGAAGAACTTAGTTAGATTTTGGTGGGAGTTGCATTGAATCTGTAGATTGCTTTTGGTAGGAATGCCATTTTAATATATTAACCCTACCAATACATGAGCATGGGAACTTGTTCCATTTTCTGTGATCTTCAGTATCTTAAGTTTTTTATTATAGAAGTCTTGTTTGGTTCAAGTCATCCCAAGATATTTTATACTTTTTGAGGCTATTGTGAAAGGTGTTGTTTCCCAGTCTGTTTGTCTATATAGAAAGGCTACTGATTTTTGTGTGTTGATCTTGAATTCAGCTACTTTGCTGTGCTGTGGAAAAATCCTTCTGTATACTGTGTGAATATGTGTGGCTATGATTTGGTTTAATAAACAAGCTGACTGGCTAATAGCCAAAAAAGTTAGGTGAGAAAACCAAACTGAGAATGATGGGATGAGAAAGGCCAGAGTCAGAGGAATAACCAGCAAGTCAGAGAACAAGTCAGACACACAAAATGGGATAGAGATAAAAGCCACAAGCTTTGGGACAGCACATAGATTAATAGAAATGAGTGGTTAAGTTGTAAAAGCTAGTTAGTAACAAACCTGAGCTATTGGCTGAGCTTTTATAATTTATATTGTCTCTGATTCAGTTGTTTGGGAAGCAGCTGCTGGTTATTTGGGAACAGGCAGTCAGAACAGAAAAACTCTGCCTACATTGCTGAAAGTGTTTAGCAGCTATAGATATTCCCTGGTGGAATTTTTAGGGTCACTTATGTATCACATCACCTACAAATAACAATACTTTGACATCTTCCTTTCCAGTTTTTATTCCCCTTATCTTCTTCAGTTGTCTTATTGCTCTAGTTAAGACTTAAAGTACTATACTGAATAAGTATGGAGAAAGTGAACAACGTCTTGTTTCTGATTTTAGTAGAATTGCTTTGAGTTTCTCTGCATTTAAGTTGATGTTGGCTATAGGTTCACTGTAAATCACCTTTATTATATTTAGGTATGTCCCTTGTATCCCTAATCACTCCAGGACTTTTATCATGAAAGGGTATTTGGATTTTGTCAAAGGCCTTTTCTACATCTAATGAGCTGATCATGTGTTGTTGGTTTTGTTTTGTTTTGTTTTGTTTCAGTTTGTTTATACGATGGACTATATTTACTGATTTTTGTATATTGTACCATCCCTGCATCTCTGGAATGAAGCCTACTTGATCATGGTGGATGATTTTTTTGATATGTTCTTGGATTTGGTTTGCAAATATTTTATTATTTTTGCATCTATCTTCATAGGAAAATTGGTCTGAAATTTTCTTTCTTTGTTGAGTTTTTAGGTGGATTGGGTCTCAGGGTAACTGTGGCCTCATAAAATGAATTGGGCAATGTTTCTTCTGTTTCTATTTGTGAAATAATTTGAGGAATATTGGTGTTAACTCTTCTTTGAAAGTCTGTTAGAATTCTGTGCTAAAACCAACGAGCCCTAGACTATTTTTTTTTTAATTGGGAGACTTTTAATGATTGTTTCTATTTCTCTAGGGACTATAGGTCTATTTTAATTGTTTATCTGATCTTGATTTAACTTTGATAAATGGTACCTATTGAGAAAATTGTCCATTTCTTTTAGATTTTCCAATTTGGTGGAGTCTGGGTTTTTAAAGTATGTCCTTGTGATTCTCTGGATTTCCTCTGTGTCTATTGTTATATTCCCCTTTTTATTTCTGATTTTGTTAATTTGGATATTCTCTCTCTGTCTTTCAGTTATTTTTGATGAGGGTTTATCTATCTTGATTTTGTTGTTGTTGTTGTTGGTGGTGGTGGTGGTAGTGGTGGTGGTGTGTGTGTGTGTGTGTGCTTCCCTTCTCTTGATTTTGCTGGTGTGCAAATATTTTCTGTGTTTTCATGGGTGTACTTAACCTCCTAAGGTTGGAATTTTTCTTCTAGCACATTCTGTAGGGCTGGATTTGTAAATAGATATTGTACAATTTTGCTTCATCATAGACTATCTTGTTTTCTCCATCTATGGTGATTGAAAGTTTTGCTGGGTATAGTAGTCTGGGCTGACATCTGTGGCCTTTTGGAGTCTGTAGCACATCTGTCCAGGCCCTTCAGGCTTTTGGAGTCTCCATTGAGAAGTTGGGTTTAATTCTAATAGGTCTGCCTTTATGTGTTGCTTGGTCTTTTCACCATGCAGTTTTTTAACATTCTTTCTTTGTTCTGTATATTTAATGTTTTGATTTTTATATCATCAGGAGACTTTCTTTTCTGGTCCAATCTATTTGGTGTTCTATAAAATTCTTGTATCTTTTAAGTATGTCTTATTTAGGTTAGGAAATTTTTCTTCTATGATTTTATTGAAAATATTTTCTAGGCCTTTGAGCTGGGATTCTTCTCATTCTTCTATTCCTATCATTCTTAGGTTTGGTCTTTCCATATCATCCTAGATTTCTTGGTTGTTTTGTGTCAGTAATTTTTTAGATTTAACGTTTTCTTTTCTTGAAAGATTTATCAATGATGTATCTATTTTTTTCTATTGTACCTCAATGCCTGAGATTCTCTTTCATATCTTGTATTTTGTTGGTGAATCTTGTCTCTATAGTTCCTGTTTGAATTCCCAAATTTTTCATTTCTAGAATTTTCTGTTTGTGTTTGTTTATTATTATTATTATTATTATTATTATTATTATTATTGCTTCTATGTCCATTTTCAGGTCTTGAACAATTTTATTTGTTTACTTAAACTTGTTTTTTGTGTTTTCCTGGATTTCCTTAAGAGATTTATTCATTTCTTCTTTAAGCACCTCTATCATCTTCATAGAGCTGGTTTTATAGTCTTTTTCTTGTACTTCAGCTATGTTGGAATATTCAGGGCCTACTGTGGTAAGATAGCTAGGCTCTGGTGGAGACATGTTGCTCTGTCTCTTATTGATTATGTTTTTACACTGGCATCTAGGCATCTGGGTTTGGGATGATTTTAGGTCTAGGTGCTGATTTCTGGGTTTGTCTTTTTTCAGTGGGTGTTTTGTTCCTTGGTTCCTGATTCTTCTGGATTTTCAGAGAGTGTGATAGCTCTGTGTTGTCTGTTTTACTGCTTAGCTGGTTTGTTCACAGGGAATGCCTACTGGTGTTGGAGGCTGGGATATTAGGATGAGATGAAGGAAGGGAGGTTGGAGGGCAAGGTATTTGTGACCCATTGGGTATGGAGTCAGAGATATTGGGGGTGTGTGGATCGGATGGCAGGAGCAGTAGAAGAGGTGTGAGTCTGCCTTCAGCCTACTTTTTGCCCTTGAAAGAGTGCCCATTGGGTTATAAGGGAATGCGTACTGGGACTGAGGGCTGGGATGAAGAGACAGTCTAGAGAGGAGGGAATTTAGGAGAGGGTGGATTATGGGATTCACAGGAGTTGTGGGTAGGACAGAAGGAAGGCTGCAGCTGGTGTTCTGTTGCAGAGCTGGGGATGAGACAGGGGGATTGGGTCTAGGGGATCAGAGAGAGTACATCCATTCTTATATCTCCTCATTTAATGGAACATCAACACTTCACTTTTAGATTATGTGGATACACACTAAATGTCTCAAAACTGCATGTGTGCTTTGACCAACAATTTCATTTAAAAACATCTGGAGAAACTTTCAGCTACAAAGATTTCAGTGTAGGATTTTTTTTAATGATTTATGTATTTATTATTTTATATCTCTGTGTGTGTGTTTGCATATATATGTGTGCAGGTATGTATACCTGTGTATATGTGGCAGCCACAAGAGAGCACTGGGTCTTTTTCTCTACCACTGTCTGCCTATTCCTTTGTGGCACAGTCTCTGCCTGAGCATGGGGCTTACATCTCATCTAGGCTGATATCTCAGCTAGGATGAACACCAGTAAGTCCCAGAATTCCTTTTTCTCCACCTTCCTGATGCCCAGCTTGTGTGAATACTGGGATCTGAACACAGGTTCTCACTGGAGAGCTAGTGTTCTTAACTACTGAGCCATCTTTCCAGGACCTGTAGGCTGTTTTCATGATAATTAATGATTTGGTTAGGTCTCTGTATCTAGGAGGTGAGTTAACTTACAGATGGGTAATGGTGACATCACAAAATTGATACACAGGATACATTACTAAGTAAAAAGAAATCAGATGATGCAGTGATGCATTTGGCATGGTCCTCTCCTTATTGAAATATTACGTAATACACACTATATCAGTAAAATACACATGTACCTGTGTATAACCACACATCATGTATTCCATGGAAATTGTAACAGAGCAGTCATGAACATGAGTGAGGCTCATGAATGCTGTAGGAAAACAGTTAGCTTGTTCAGAGCCTTTAGTTGATAGTAGAAAATGGAGTTATCTCCTCAATAGCAGCATAGAGGTATAATATGTAAGATGTGATGGTAATCATAGCTGTGTGTGCTGGCCAGTTTTATGTCAACTTGACACAAGCTAGAATTATTTGGGAAGAGAAAAACTCAAATGAGAAAATGCTCCCAACAAACTGGCCTGTAGGCAAGCCTATATGCATTTTCTTGCTTGATATTGATCTGGGATGACCCAACTTGCTGTGGTTGGTGTCAAGTGTGGGGAGTCTTGGGGTGCATAAGAGAACAGTCTGAGCAAGCCATGGTAAACACACCAGTAGGCAGCATTCTCCCATGGTCTCTGCTTTGGTTCCTGCCTCCGGGTTTCTTTTGGTCATGTTGCTTTATAACAGCAATAGAAAACCTAACTAAGATACTGCATTTAAAAAATAAATTAGAGAGATGAAAGACAGGAAGCAAGGTGCTAAGGTTGTCCCTCAAGCTTCTGTGTCCTCTGCTTCTTCCTGACTTGGGGAGGTGGTGTTTTTCATTAACTTCCGTAGCTGCCCCTTAAGCAGCTGCTGTCCTAATTGGCAGTTGCTCTGGCTGTAGCCAGGCGGGAATTTTGGTCCCTCAGGCACCGGCTCTGTCACTGCTGCTGAAGGGAACTTTATCTAGATCTCTATCCCTCTCCAGAACTCAGGATTCAAAGGTTGAGGTGAAAGTTTGCTCAGTCAGAGAGACTGTATAGCAAGTAGCTAACCTCTACTCCTAGCTTGCTTCTCCCGCCAAACAGGGCATCCTTCTGCTCAGCTCCCACTTAAGAACTCTAGCCATATCTGCTTCCATCAGTTACTGGATGTGGAGACCCACAGCCAAGCACTGAGCCGAGCTCCTGGAGTTCAGATGAAGAGAGGGAGGAGGGATTTTAGGAGCAAGAAGGGTCAAGATCCATAGAGACAGCTGCCCAAGCTCATGGGAACTCAGGGACTCTGGACTGACAGCTGGGGAATCTGCATGGAACTGAACTAGGCCCTCTGACTGTGGGTGACAGTTGTGTGGCTTGATCTGTTTGTGGGACCCCTGGCAGTGGGACCCCTGGCAGTACCTTACCCTGGGTACATGAACTAGCTTTTTGGAGCTCATTCCCTGTGGTGGGATACCTTACTCAGCCTTAATGCAGAGGGGAGGGTATGCCAGCCTTACCCCCATGAGGAGTGCTTGGGGGGTGAGGGGAGGGAAGGTGGGGAGAAGCAGAAGAAGAGGAGGAAAGGGGAACTGTGCTTGGTATGTAAAAGGAAAAAAATTTTAAATAAAAAAAAAGAACCCTATCTATATGTGGTTCCTCCCTACCACTTCCTGTCAGCTACTTGCTGACTCAGCCTCCTGACCCCAAGTTATTTTATTTAATCAAATATATGTAATACATCTTTGTATCATTAAACAAATATTCCACAGCATAAATGTAACACAACTTAAATTAATATTCCACAACAGGAAAGAGCTGTGCTTGTTTTTCTTTTTCTTTGTTACATTTTAACCCACCATTTTACACTTATGTGTATATAATCTCTCTCCCCTGCCACCGTCTGTGTGTGTGTGTGTATGTGTGTGTGTGTGTGTGTGTGTGTGTGTGTGTGTGTGTGTAGCAGGAATCTTAACAGTTCTTATTAATAAAATCAAACCTGAGGACAGTTATTGGGGTCAATGCTGGTAGATCAGAGAGACAGAACCAGCCACAGCTACCTCACCTTGCCGGATCCTCAGCTGGTCTTGTTTCCTCAGACTGGAAGCTTCTGTGTCCTCATCCCAATGGCTCTCAGCTGAACTGTGCTGTTAGAAAGCCTGAAAGCTTAACCAGCCAAATGCTTAACCACCCAAATGCTTAACCGGGCCAAATGCTTCCGGTTTCTGGTCCTCACGCCTTATATACCTTTCTGCTTTCTACCACCACTCCCTGGGATTAAAGGCTTGCTTTCTGGGATTAAAGGCGTGATGAGTCACCATGCCTGGCTGTATCCTTGAACACATGGATTTCTGCCTCTGGAATGCTAGGATTAAAGGCATGTGCTACCATTGCCTATCCTTTATGTTTAATATTGTGGCTGTTCTGTCTCTGACCCCAGATAAGTTTATTAGCATGCACAATATTTGGGGGATACAATACCACGTGTGTGTGTGTGTGTGTGTGTGTGTGTGTGTGTGTATCTTCCTGTGCATGTAAGTATTCTCTGACTCCTAAAGAGGGTGTGTGTTAAACTGCCTGGAGCTGGAGTTATGGAAGGTTGAGAATCACCTGACCTGGGTGCTGGGAAATGTACTTGGAGCATGGTCAAACTCCCAGTGGCTAGCTCCTTAAAGATAATTGAGTCCTTTCCCAGAAGCCATCAACTGCAAAGAGCTGCACTTCAGTTTCTTAAAAATTATCACAATTTTTAAGGGCTCTCTTCAGTGGCTTCCTGTTTAGATTCTTTCTTTCTTTCTTTCTTTCTTTCTTTCTTTCTTTCTTTCTTTCTTTCTTTCTTTCTTTCTTTCTTTCTTTCGGTGTGTGTGTGTGTGTGTGTGTGTGTGTGTGTGTGTGTGTGTGTGTTAGAGAGAGAGAGAGAGAGAGAGAGAGAGGTGGGGGTGTTGTTACAGACTCCTTCAATGTCTCTCATTCTCAACTATGAGTCTGCTGCCCTCAATACCATTGCAGAAGAAGTGCTCTTTCCCATAACAGCCAGTGGCAGCAATAGTCATGGATTTCCACATGGACTCCAGATAAACTATGGACATTCACATGGCTTCTGGGGGCAGCAAGAAACACAGACCTCAACATGGTCCCTGTGGTAGCACAGACTAAGGACTCAACATGGCTTCTGGTGGCAGCATGTACCACGAACATCAGCATGGTCTCAGGTGTCTAATGCAGACACAATCGTTCTCATTCTGTTAAAGCAAATGCGGGATGCATCTGCAAGACTGGTTCTGGGTGGAAATGAAGGAGCCAGACAACATGGTATTGTACACAGGTGCTGGTCTCCTTGTCTCAGTTCACCAGTGCAGTGAACAGTGTGTACACTACAGTGATGCTCCGTTGGAGTTCTCATGACAGCTCTGAGGATTGTGCCTTACCATCTTATTTTAAGGGTAAGGAAATGGGGGAGTTTGAAAGAGATAAGTAACTCACCACAAATAAGAAACCATGAAGCCATGATACCTTTGGTTACTTGAATCCAAAGCTTTAGTCGTTTCCTTCAATGCCCTGGCTGGAATCCCCCTAGTCCACTTAGAAGTCCTGCAATTTGGGGCAAGGCTTTTAAACGGTCTGGGATGCTGCTGTCTTCTTCTATGAAACTGCCAGGAAAAGGTGCATGGTTCTTGGAAAGGTTTTTTTTTCTTTCTTTCTTTTTTTCCGAGACAGGGTTTCTCTGTGTAGCTTTGTGCCTTTCCTGGGACTCACTTGGTAGCCCAGGCTGGCCTCGAACTCACAGAGATCCGCCTGCCTCTGCCTCCCGAGTGCTGGGATTAAAGGCATGCACCTTGGAAAGGTTTTAAGGATTAGCCAGTGCAGGGTAGAGTGTTTGGAGCAGAGCCTGACATACACCAAACTCTGTAAGTCCTTGGAACTCCTGCTTTAAAAATAAGGGAAGGGGGCTTGAGGTGAGGAGATTGGTCCAAAGCCATAGAGTTATGCATCTAAAGTATGCATGGCATACCACACCTCTGACTGGTATCCGTAAGGGAGAAAAATAGGATAGAAAACATGACGCTAACTCAGGATGGCACTTGAAAAAGTAACTATATATGAGTTATTTCTAAGAACGGTAATGCCTGTAAAACCTGTGCGAAGTCTTAGCTTTCTGTAAATATTGCTTTACGTTTTCAAGACAAAAGCCAGGCACAGAGACAGTGAGCCGCTGCACCCCAAAGAGGTTTACTGACGTCCTGTAATTAGCAGTGCAAGGTCTGCTCATGGAGTAGGAGAAGGCGGAGCATGGACGTCAGAAGGTGGGCAAGGGTTGAGGTGGTATCAGTGCTGCTTGGATCCCAGCTGCATTTGCCCAGCCCCAAGGTTATACGGGTGTATTGATCTGCAGGATTCCACATCCGTGAAGACACACCAGTGTGGTCCATGTGGGGAAGCTGAGGTGACAGTGACCGCAATCCTGATCTCCACGGTTACCACACGGTGGCAGAACTCCTTCCCCATCACTCTGGTTGCTGATAAACTTGTCAAATAGCTGATGCTGGTAAGGCCTTGCCACTGACGTGCTTCCTTTGATTTTCTTGCTGTTTCTCTCTAACTCCTTATTTCCCTGAGAGCATCCCATCTCCTACCTCTGTCCTTCCTGAATCCCATTTCATCGGAGGCAGCTTGCTGGCCCAATTTGGCTCATAAACCACTGAAGACAGTGGTTTTGATGGGTTACCCCTTGGGTTGTGCATACCTACTACAATTACCAAGACATCTTTAGGCTTTCATTATTTGCTCATCAAATATTTAGCACCTGCCTACTACATTTTAGGTACTGAAAAATTGCAATGTACCCTCTTTAACAGCTTACCAGTGACCTACATGCTAAGATGTCTGCTTCTTTCCACATTGGGAGTGTGCACATCAGAATTTCTCTTTGGTTAACCTCATTTTATGTACTCCCAATCCTGCCCCCCCATCCGTCTCTTATTTTTTATTATGTATTCTTCACTACCTGGCACAGGACAGGACAGTTGTATTGAAGATTTCTTGATCTCTTAGAAGAATACTGGAGCATTTTTAGCCAGTGCACATTCTGATCACTGTGTATCATTTTCTGTGAATAGATGTTTTTCTTCTGCCTGCCTGTTCCCATATCACACAATTTTCTCTTTCTTCGAGGTAAAAAGTTAAATACCTTAATTACCAAAGCCTAGTTTCAGGTTTTTTTTCTATCCATACTAACTTGTGACAGTAATTTGAGGCCATTGGAGATTTAGTGCAGGGACACCAAAATGTCAATGTCTAAACTGAAGTTAAGAATCGAAATGAGGTTCTGTGGGTAGTGTGCAGTAGCTGCTTGGCATAAACTTGGACTTGGATTGAACTTAGGTTCAATCCCAACCCTCTCCCTGAAAATAGAACAGTGATAAAATCTCATCTGCAGTAGCAAGACTCACAAGAGGAACCCTCATTCAGAGAGAGAAGTCTGACTGTCTTGTCCTCCTAGCTTCTCCTTATAAGAACAAATACCACTGGGCGGTGGTGGCACACACCTTTAATCCCAGCACTCGGGAGGCAGAGGAGGCAGGCGGATCTCTGTGAGATCGAGGCCAGCCTGGGCTACAGAGTGAGTTCCAGGAAAGGCACAAAGCTACACAGAGAAACCCTGTCTCGAAAAAAAAAAAAATACTCTTCGGGCTGGAGAGATGGCTCAGAGGTTAAGAGCACTGGCTGCTCTTCTTCCAGAGGTCCTGAGTTCAATTACCAGCAACCACATGGTGCCTCACCGCTATCTATAATGGGGTCTAGTGGCCTCTTCTGGCATACAGGCAAAACACTGTATACATAGTAAATAAATAAATCTTTTTTTTTTTTTAAAGAAGAAATACCATGGTAGTTTTGTAGTATCATATGCATCAAGAAGCTCTCTCTCTTCTGCATCTTGACAGGGTAACAATAGACTTGGCAGACACCAGCCAGCACTTCCTCACCAGGGGTGGTGGATACCACCCCCAGGGACATGGACATGTTATTTGGGACGGTTTCTGGAAGTGTTAATTTTTTAACTTTATTTTTTACAATCACACACACACACACACACACACACACACACACACACACACACACACACACACTATATTCACCCTGCATTACCCACCCTTAGCTCTTCCCTCTCCTGAACCCTTACTTCGTCTCAGCTCATCTCTGCTCATCTCCTTCCTTCTTCTAGGACTTTTTAACCTATTGACTTTAGTTAAGATTGATTGCATGAGTTGCCTGTGAGTCTGAGGCTTTGTTAAAGCATGGGCACTCAGTGGTGGCTACAGCACTGAAGAAAATGTGACTCCTCCTCAGACAACCATTAACTGTCAATCACTCCTCAGAAAGTGTGGGGCCTCATAGGCATCACCCAAGTCCATTTCTGGTTGTCAAAAAGTCTGAAGTTTCTCTTGGTATTTAGCATTAGGGCCCATGACCCCACAGTGTGTTCATCATGCTTTTCTTAAAGGAGAGAAAACACCAGAGGCACCCCGTTCTCAGCCAGTTCCAGACCCTGACACTCAGATTTAGGATTTGCTTCTCCACTCTGGCCACGCCTCTTCTCAGGCTGGAAATTCTGATTCTCATTAGGTGCCATTTCTCATATTTCAAATCCTTCTGCGGGAGTGGGTTTTTTCTGGTATTTGTAAAATCACATACAAATCAGACTCGGTGTATTATGACTGGGGTAAAGGGACGGAGGCTGTTGTCTTTTCCCTCACAAAAATAAAAGGAAGGAAAAAGAGAAAAGATAAAAGTTTTCTCACATATTTTATGCAATCTAGTTATCTCTTGGTTGCCTTAGAAATTCAAACTGAGGTCCAAATGTCTGAATCATAATGTTTTTACACATACACACAAGGAATGCACAGGCAGCTCTTAGTTAAAGTATAATATTTACTGTAAGTGCACTGTGTGCTGGATGTTGTGTTAGATTCTGGACATTGCAAAAGATATAATATTAAGAAACAAATCATGGCCCCTCCCGCACAAAGCCCTTCTAAAGGTGTTACAGGAAACCCAAGTCCAACAGCAATGGTGGGGATAGGGTGGAACGCACACAGAGATCCCTGCACTGTAACATGTGCCATCAGAAGGCCCAGGGATGGGACATTTCAGGTGAGAATTGAAAGGACGAGCTGTCTAGGGGCCATAAGAAGAGGGTGGTATCACACAAATGGGACATAATGGGTTAATGTGGCCTGTTCTGTCTCTCTGATCTTCCAACATTCACCCTGGGTTTGTTTTTATTAATAAGACCTTTTGAAATTCGTGCTACAGTGGGTATGTCACAGGGCCAGATCACAGCCTGGCATTAGCTAGATGGCTCAAAAACCACAACTCAGCTCATTTAAACCTGGTTAAGAAGAAGAGGAGGAAGAGGGAGAGGAGGGGGAGAAGGAGGAGGGGGAGGGGGAGGGGGAGGAGGAGGAGGGGGAAGGGAAGAGAAAGGGGAAGGGAAAGGGGAAGAAAGAAGAAGATACTTTACCTTAATCACCCCAAACTGACCACAACCAAGCCACCTCTGTAGGTGAGAGATTACTACACACAGTGATAAGTAAGGACAATAGAATATTATTCATTGATAAGAGGAAGTATCCATTAGGTCATGGGGGGGGGGGAAATGACAGAAGGTGAAGCCAAGTTGAGGGTCAGTGGAGACGAGTAGTGAGTGGAGCATTTGCGAAGTAACCACCCACAGCAACCTGAGAAGGAGGAGAAGCAGATCTCAATCAGAGAGCAGGTGATAATGGAGAGGCAGAAGCTGGAAACAGGCGAAGGATTGCTATCTTGCCAGGAGCTGGGAGAGGCAAGGTGGACGGTATCTCCAGATGCAGCCAAGCTTCTCCCTTCCACTCCCAACCCACACCCCCGGTGAAACTGATTTCAAATTTCTTGTTCGTAGGAGAATGAGAGAATACATTTGTGTTGCTGGCACTGTCAAGTTTGTGGTAAATGAGAACAATGGTGTCAGACACTATTGAGGTCATGATGGTGTCCCATTGGTCAATAATGTAGGTGGATTGTCCAAAGCTTTCTTTTTTGAGACAGGCCACACACTGGCTTTTTGCTCGTCTGCTGAGTTGTGAGCTGCATCCCTGACATTCAGAATGATACAAATTAGACATGTGGAGAGTGACTTTTATTGCAGTCAATAATTAAACTGGCTGGACTCAAACTGTGTAGTCTCTGGCCCTGCAGTCAACAGCTCACATTTTCCTTCAGACGTGTAGTTTAGAACTCAGGCTTTCCTGGTTCCTCTGTGGACCTTTTCCATGAGCTTGAGTTGATGATCACCAACGTTCTGTCCAACATTGGTCATGGACCTGCATACTTGTGTGTGTGACTCTGCCCGAGTGACTCCTTCCTTTCTAAGCTGTCCTGCTGTTTTCCACCTGTTCTTTTCTTTCTTTTTTTTTCTTTTTTCCCTTTTGGTCAGGTGTTGAAAACTGACATTTCCTGCTTTGCCCCACTGGGATTATCTGCTATGTAGAAGAGTGACTGTCTCCAGGCAAAGAGATAACAATCCCTCAATCAGACTGAAGAATGCAATTCCTGTTTTTCTAGAGGAGGTGTCCATCCAGTTTCTGCTGTTTCCTGGTTTCCAGTAAGTTTCCTTAAATACTTTAAAATTTTAATCTGGGGAAGCCTGATTTATCCACTACTACCAGGAAGAAGTATAAACATGACTTACATGGCGCCTGTCCCGTATTCCTTCATTTCTATTTCAGAGACACTTAATTATTTAGCTATTTTAGAAAACTTTTTACAGTGCTAATTTGCTTATTCTTTACAACCTTTAGGGGAAATGAGTCTTATCATTCCTGCTTGTCAGCAGAAAAACTGAATTCTGAGTTGCAAACTTGTTTAAGCTAAGTCAGGATTCACATTCAGGAAGTTTGGTCCCAAAGTTTGCACTCTTTATCTCTAAACTTCCTCTCAAAATTAACTGAAATTGAAACACCAGATCTAATTGATGAACCCAGATCACAACTTTTGTTCTTTAAAGCAAAACAAAACAGGGGTTGACATGGGAATTCTGCAGATCTCCAAGTTACACCTTAGAAGACCTTTTTACGGCCTACGTGAGAGGATGGCACAGAAGTCTGGAGGAGACACTGGCTTGCTGGGGACTCTGCCACTCAGTACATGTGTGACCTGCTGGTTCTTTCTCTTTCTGGTTTCACTTTGTTCCTCCAAACAACAGTGTGTTTCACCTATCAGAGAAGAAGGAAGTTCTCGGCATCTGTGCAGTTCCTCTGCATCTCCACTTGAGGGGGAAACAATACTAGGCATACCTTTTCCTTAGCCCAGGAAAAGAAACTCCAGTGTTAAGTTTTTATTTTATACTTTTTCCTGATGATTTCAAATTCTTCTTTACAGGAAATGAAGTATATCTGTAGAGGAATTAAGAAGAAAATAAATCTTGCAACGTGTTCCCATGGAAAACACTGTCGACTCTCTTGGCTGCCTGACATCTAACTAAGCCTTTGATTTTTTTTTTTTAAAGAAGTTGTTTTCTTTTGTATGATTTCCTGTCTTTTCCTTTGAGATGAACTGTGCCATGTGGCCCAGCTCCTCCTCCTCCTCATTTCTTCTTCTTTTCTTCAAGGATTTCATACATGAGTACTATTTTTAGATCCTTTTTCCTTCCAACTCATCCTCTCTTCTTTCTGCTGCCTGATTTTCTGTGTCACTGGTGGGTTGTGTGACTTTTCTGCTTAAAGTCCTAGGAAGGCTCCATTCTCTTTATAAAAAAGAAGTTTCTAAGTACCAATGTCAGTCTGGAAGGTTCTTTTCATTGCCCAACCTCAGTCTCCTGGCACAGACTTTTTTTCTTTCCACATTTTCACCCTGCATTTCCTACTCCAGTCACACTCAGCTGTTGGCAGTTTTATGAACAGAGAGAATAAGTTTCATTTTTGTTCATTTCTGTGTCTTCTTTATATTTAGGTAATAAATGAAACAAAAATACTCCATGAGCATTTATTCACTATCTATTAGAGTTGTGACATGGTCTCTGTCATGCACTGCCCTTTGGCTAGCAAAACACACATCTTTTTCTGCAGTCACACCTTTTCTTTAGAACGAGCACTTATTCTGTTTAAGATCTGGTTTCTCACTTATGAGGCTCCACCTTCATAGCTGATATTGGCAGTTAAGCACCATCTACAACCTAGGTAAGGGATAAATTCCTTCAAGATTTTTCAACTAGTTCATGATTGGTAGAAATCTTACATGAGGATGTGTCTGTGACCACCAGATGTCACCCTGGCATCTTAGGATTCATGTAAACAAAAAAGCCAAACTGCTCCTTCATGGGCATGCTGTTTAAGATAGTTTATACCTAAACTAGCAATATTGTAAGGCTTAAAACAGGGCTTGGTAAGGCAGGAATGGAGGCCAATCCAGGTCCTTCTATTTCTTCATGTGCCTGCTCACTGGACAGCACTGTGGGATTTTCTTCTATCACATAATTGGGACACTGTTATTAACATAACTTCTTGGTCCAATTATAATTTAAAAATAAAACATTTTTAAAAACCCTAAGATACCTGGTCAGTTTGAAAATCTGTAAGGGTACTCTTGATTCTGAGCAGAACTCATTTCTACATGGTGGTAATTTGCGGTAGAGGTCAATTTTACTATCAAGTCAGAACACCACACCATCTCCAAATGGAGCAGTCTGTGTTTCGCTGTTTTCAATGTTACTCTCAATAACACTTCCAACCGCCAAAAATCACCACCCTCCACTGTTCAACTGTCCCTTCTTCAGAATCTTATCTAGCAGGAGCTTCCATCCTGTATGCCTGACAAGTTTAAGCTGCCATTCTGCATCAGGAGTCAGCCACGATCTTTCAAAGTTTGCCCAGTTATATTTTAACACTTAAGGATGAATTGTCTGGGTTTTCATATCAGGTGATGAGGATCGTTTATTTCGAGTTCTTCATTATGAAAAAGGAAGTACAACAGGGATTTAATATTTATATCTAATTACCATATGCCATGTACTTTATGTGTGCAAGCCAGATACGGCTGAAAGTCTTTTTAGTTTTCCTGGGTTTGTATAAGACCCGTGGTAATTCTTATCCAAATACTCATGATGGAGGCAAGGTAGTGGATGGCCCCTCCCCCTTTCTCTTTTCTCCCTCCTCCACTGCCTCCCTCCTCCTCCTCCTTTTTTTTTTTTCCCCTGAGACAGGGTTTCTCAGTGTAGTTTTGGTGCCTGTCCTGGATCTTGATCTGTAGACCAGGCTGGCCTCGAACTCACAGAGATCCACCTGGCTCTGCCTCCCAAGTGCTGGGATTAAAGGCATGCACCACCACACCACCACCACCACCCAGCTCCTTCCTCCTTCTTATCATCCCTTCCTTCTTCAAGCTTTTTTTTTCAGTTGTAATTGATAAAGCTAGCACATAATGTCTACAATTTTGTGAGCTTGGACATAACCGTACATGTGAAAATAGCAGCGGAACTAAGTAATAGATTGAAGCAATGATGGCTTGCTCAGCAACACCCAAGCATAGTGCCACACTATCAAGTTTTATTAATTTATTCTTCAACAATTTTACATATGGCTGTGATACATTCTGGTCACACAAAGGCTATACCTCCCTATAGAGGACCTAGGGCTCCTTAGAGAAAGGTCTGGATTCCAGGGCTGTGACAAAGATAGCACAAAGAAAGTATGTACCTTGCTGCAGACACTTGGGAATTACTCAGAGGCTAGGGGACGGCTGGAGAGCTCAGGAATGGTGAAAATCAATCATAACATATTGAAGGGCAGAAGGAATTCACGAGTCCATAACAATGCCACCACACTAAAAATAAACCAGAGAGGAGTAGGTTTGAATGCCAATCAAACAAACAGACGTTCTAACAGAAGTGGGAAATCACAACCAGCCTATCAACACCTATTTCAGAGCTGTAACTCTCCCGAGAGGCTGGGTATAGCTCAGTGGGAGAGCATTTGTCTAATGATCAAGTTCAGTGCCCAACACTGTGAGCAACAAGAAGTCATTAAACCGTTGGGTCAAAGTGTGTTGGAGAACAGAACATTAACCCGCAGGCTGATTATTAATTATAAACAAGTTAAGATGCCGTTGCAATTGAGTGATCTTCAGTATCACTAACATAGGTACAGACTGACACACACCCACAAGGACACCACAGAACTTGTGTGGAAGCTCTGCTGAAAATATCCAGTGTGACTGCACATGGGCAGACAGACATGTCTGAATAAAGGATGGGAACTTCTGTGAAGATCACAGTTCAGGGTCCTGAAAGTGTTAATATTGTGCAGGATAAGAAAGGAAAGGACTAGACAATGCTCCTAGTTTAAAAGGGATTAAGGAAATATATATATTTAAAAATGAGTTTATATACAGAGTAACTCCGGTTTTGATATATGTCCTTCAATTAAGTTTTAAAAGGGGTAAACATTTATGAATTCTTTATGATGCCCATGGGAACACCTCAAAGCTCTAATAACATGCCTGTGTCCTATCTTATCTTACTGAAGCCATTAACTAGTTATCAGCTCCGTATTAAGGTTAGAGGGCATGAAAAACAATAAGAGAAGCATGGTGAGAAAAATGTCTTTAATAAGAAAATAAACCATGCATTCCTGCTTGGGGGATGGGATGTGGACTGCCATCATTTTAAGTTTGACCCTGAATGTTTAAAATTAAATAAAACTAACATGATACTTGAAAGGCCCCTGAGTTTTTATGAGCATGAAAACCATATTAGAATTATTTGCGTTGAGAAAAGAGAAGATACCTGGATTACTGGAAATAACACGGCGATTCTACAAAATTCCTTATAAACATTTACAGTATTTTTCAACGTAAATATATGATTATGTAAAATTTGGAATTAAAAGATAGTCATAGGAAAACATGAGCCTATATTGAGACATATTGGCAAACTACAGATGGAAAAATATAATGTATTTTCATGCTTTGAGCTCTTAAGAACAGTAAGGAGAAAGCTTGCTTAGATGGTATTTGTGAAAAAAAATTCTACCTGAGGGAAAATATCAGAAATAAAAGTGTTAAGTTCATAACAGTTATATGATTAGTCTTCATTACTAGTAGCTTAACCTATCAAATTAAATGTAACATATGGTTCTTAATTAGTCATCTCGGGCCCAAGGAAGGAAAACTATGAGGATTATTTACTCGATTAAAGAAGGTGATATGTGAACTTTGGTAATTACAAAAAAATTTAAACATGGACTTACGTCATAGGAATGATAGAATGGGTCCACAGTGATATGGAGTAACTAATGCTTAATCTTTTAACTAATTTTAAATTACTGGGTGCTTGGGCCATGACATTCACGTTGAAGTTGGAGAATAACTTCACAGAGTCTCTTCTTCCACCTCCTGGATCCCATGGATTGAACTTGGGACATTAGGGTCACATGACAAGCATCTTTACTTGCTGAACAATCTCACCAGCCTCCAGTATTTAGTCTTGTATACACTGATTTCATATCACAATCTCTGAATTATTAGTGTTTTAAAGATTTTTTGTTTTTATTTTGTATGTATGAGCATTTGCCTGCATGTAAGTACGTGTACCATATATATGCAGTGCCTGTGTAAGCCAGAAGGGGCACCAATTCTCTGGAAATGGAGCTACTTATGGATACGATCCACCAAGTGGGTACTGAGAACCAAATCTAGTTCTTCTGCACTCAATGCTTTTAACCACCAATCCATCTGTCCAGCCTCAGCTTCTCTCTGAAATATTTTAAAACAAATCACAGACATCCTATTTTAATATTTATTTTTACAGTTTATTTCTGAAGCTTTAGAGACTTTGTAAGCATCAGCAAAATAATTAGAAACTGCATTTCTACAGTTATTTACCACAATGTCCTAGTACCCCATGGCATGTTCCCCAGGGCTTTAAATAGTCTCAGTACTTAAAAGTTTTTCCAACATGGTACTCAGAGATAATACCAATGGTGACTCTGAAAATGTTGAAGAAATATACCTGTTTGGGAAGACTTCTCTAACTCTATTTACTGGATAGATTTATGTCAACTTTACACAAGCTAACGTCATCTGAGAGGAGGGAACTTCAGCTGAGGAAATGCCTCCATAAGATCAGTCTGTAGGCAAGCCTGTAGGGCCTTTCCTTAATTGGTGACAGATGGGGGAGGGGCCAGCCCATTGTGGGTTGTGCTTGTGGTCCTGGGTTCTATAAAAAAGTAGGTTGAGCAAGCCATGATGGGCAATCTAGTAAACGGCACCCCTCTATGGCCTCTACATGCGCTCCTGTGTCCAGGTTCCTGCACTGTTTGAGTTCCTGTCCTGACTTCCTTTGTTGATGGACAGTGATATGGTAGTACAAGCCAAATAAACCCTTTCTTCCCCCAACTTGACTTTTGGTCATGGTGTTTCATTGCAGCAACAGAAACCCCCAATTACAATACCTATGAACCAACATTTTACAAAACAAAACACAAAATAACCAAACTACGGTGTTATGAAAAATGCATGAGTAGAAATATATGCTGTATTTAACTGCTTGTGGGACCATAATGCCAAAGGCATGGTGAGAAGAACAACAAAAAAGATACACACTTGATACAAATCCAGTCTCCTCCTCCCAAGTATTTTCCATCTGCCATTGGTTGGTGCAGTGGTTTGATGAGAATGCCACCTACCCCCATAGATTCATGTATTTAAATATTTGGTCCACAGTTGGTGGATCTGTTTGGGAAGGATTAAGAGGTGTGGCCTTGTTGGAGGAGATGTGTCATTGGAGGAGGCTTTGAGGCTTCAAATGCCCACACCATTTCCTGTTAACTCTGCCTCATGATTGTGGATCAAGATGTAGTCTCTCAGCTACAGCTCTAGCACCATGCCTACCTGCCTACCACCAAGCTCCCTGCCATGATGGTCATGGACTCTAACCCTCTGGAACCTTGAGCCCCAAATTCAACATTTTTTTTTATAAGTTTCATTGGCCATGGTGTCTTGTCATAACAATATAAAAGTAACTGCCACTGTTGAGTTTTGGGTACAGAGCTTGTACAACTGGAGAGTTGAGGGTCCATTATTATTCCTTAATAATGAAAAGAATTGAATTTCCTTGAATCATTACTCAGATTATTTGCTTTTTCTTCCTTACTTTATTTCTTTACAGTGATTGTTATTTTTTTATGTCTTAAAACTGTTTGTCTTTGCTATAAATGGCACACATCTGGTATAGGCTGACAGGTATTCTGTCAGCCTGGGGTTTGTGTGTTTGAGGCTAGACTGCACTTCATAACACAATTTTACTCCAAACAGAAAAACACAAAACAAGAAGAATAGAGTAAGTCCAGTTGAGACCGTGACTCCAATGAATATTCTGGAACTCTCTCTTCTCTCGACTCCTGCTATTTTTGTTCTCCTAGGTCTCCTTCCCTGCCCTGGATGCCACCCCTTGGTCTCTTTATCAGCCTTTCCTCCTCTGCTTGACCCTGAATGACAGCAGCATCTGGATGGGGCAGGTGTTGTCTTTCTATTCACTGTCTCCATCTCTTGCAGTCCTATGGAATTCAATGCCACTGACCAATTAATCCGAATGGATGTTTACTGCTGCTCTCTCCCTTAAGCCCCAGCACTTTATACCCTGTAGACTACTTGAAAGCAAGTGAAACATCTGATAACTGGGCCCTAGAAATGCTAGTGTCCTCAATCTGCTTGCCAAGCTGCTTAATTGAGTAAATGTGACTATTATCCATTCAGTTCTAATCAAAACACAAAATGAAACAAAATAAAATGACATAAAACAGAAAATCTTGGAGTTGCCAACCTGCAGGGTCCCTTGCAAGCCCATAGCAAGTTCTGTTGGTTTTCGCTCTAAATTATACATGTCCTTCCTCTCTTAAGCCTGTCATTACCTCCTCATTCCAGACCTCTGTCCCCTGTCAGGAACACTACAAATGCTTTGTAATAAAGCTCTGCTTTCCCTCTCCAACCTCTTACTCACCTCATCTATCAATCATCCTTATTAAAAAAACAAAAAAATGACTCTTTTAATTCAGATATGGTAAGATAAAGCTTTAAAACTTTTCCAATGACTCAGAATAAAATTAAAAGCATTTACTGGAATCTTCTTCACACTTTCTGCTTTTAATGCCCCAGACATTTAAAAATGATCAACTAAGAACAAATGTTGGAGGAAAGTTCCTTGCCTTTAAAATTATCAATATTTTAAAATAAAAAGTTTGCATATTTCTTCTACACTTACTAATTATTAAGTATGCTAGGCAAAATTATTTTGCAAAATCATCTCCTAGTGAATTAAACAGACTTAAAAAATAGGCTCCATTAACAATTTTGTAGCTAGAATAAGTCAGGGTTCAAAGGTTAGCATACTTTCAATTTATACTCCATATTTTAGAATTGTTTTGTTTGCTTTTTTGTTTGTATGGTATAATCAAACTCTATTATACCAATTCTTCAGATATATCTCAGTAGGATTACTATGGAGGTAAATTACTTTATATGATTGTTTTTAATTACGTTTTTTTGGAAAATGCTGTTAAATGTACAATTGTGCACAACAGTACAGTCTATATGAGAGGGAGAAACTCGCTATTACTTGCCTGTGCTTTAGGTATTACATACTAGGCAGTGATTTGGAGACCAAATCCACACCCACTTCTGTTGCTGTGAAAAAATACTCCTGCAAATGCAGCGTAGGTGTGAAAGGGGTCTACTTCTGCTCACAGTTCCACGTTAAGGTCCATCATAGCAGGAAAATCACTCTGACCTGCTGTCCCTCTTACCTTGCATTTTTTTCTCTCTCTTTTTTTTTTTTTTTTTTTTTATTTGGAGCTGAGGATCGAACCCAGAGCCTTGTGCTTGCTAGGCAAGCGCTCTACCACTGAGCTAAATTCCCAACCCTGCATTTTCTTACTTTTAAAATTTATTTAACAATGTTGACTTTTATGACTAAATTTTTATAAATATTTAGAAAATGTAGACAACATATAGACTAAAATATTTTGTTCAATCATGACTTAGAACTTCTATCCAAGCACCATGGAGAAGCCACCTCTGTCTGTGAGAAGACATCCTGGAGACAGCTGTTATAGTTAGTTTTAGCTGTCACCTTGACACAGCCTAGAGTCACTGAAAAGTAAATTTCAATTGAAGGATTGAGAGACACCTGTGGACATGTCTGTGGGGATTGGTTGATTGATAACTGAGATGGGAGTGATCATCCCACTGTTCCCTGGGAAGGTGGTCCTGGCTATATAAGAAAGCTAGCTGAGCATGAACCTGTGAGCGAGACAGTAAGAAACATTCCTCCATGGTTTCGTCTTTAAGTTCCTGCTCCAGCTTCTCTAGATTATAGATGTGACCTGGAAGTGTAAGCCAAATAATTCATTTCCTCTTCTAAGTTGTTTTTGGTCAGAATGTCTTGTCACAGCAACAAGGAGACACATCATTACCCACAATTCATCTCCCATGGATACCATATAGCCCTTCGAATAGTAGCTGCTTCACTGAAAGGTACATAGGGCAAAATCCATGGGCAACAGCCCCACTCCTCAATCATCCGTTACTGTCACGCTTCAGAATGAACTTCCTAGAAGCTCTCTGAGCAGACAGGTAGCTCTAGCACTCTGTGGAGCAGGAGCATCAGAAGGCACCCACATTGTCCTGAGTGAGGAGGAATTCAGAGAGGTCGAGTTTGTGATCTGGTGACTACATTGTCCTATTTTAAGGAAAAAAGGGGATCTCCCCCATTTTGTTTAACACTTAGTATCATGCCATTAGGAAACATTTGAAGAACACCTACTGTATGCCACAAATTGTTCTGGGTTCTGGCACTTGAACCTAGCTCTTTAGAAACTTCAGTGCCTTTGTCTGGCTTTGTGACATGGAACCATAATACCAGCAATACTGCAGGTGAAGGTAAGAGGGTCATAAGTTCAGTGTCTGCTTAGGCTACAGACCCTGTCTGAAAAACCAACCAAACCAAAGGTAAACAATCAAAGTAGCTGAATGTGGTGGCACATACTTTTAATCCCAGCACTTTAAAGGCAGGGACAGGCTGACTTCTATGAATTCAAGTCCAGCCTGGTCTACTAAGTGAGATTCTACCTCAAACAAAAACAACTTATAAAGAAAACCAAACAGAAAAACACAGATGGGGGAAAGCTCAGTGGGTAAAGATACTCAGTTCAATGAGCTGAGTTTGACCTCCATGCTGGGAGGAGAGAACCAACTCCCATAAATTAACCTCTGACCTTAGTAGACATGCTAAGGCACACACATGACATTTGCAGAGGCATACACACACACACACACTAAATAAATAAATGTGATAAAAACCTAACAAACAGATAAATCTTCAGCATGAACTTTGAATAGTTTAGCACTCCCAGAGTCTGCCAATCAAATCATTTTGAGGATTTCCTATTTTTCTCAATATATCAAGAGAATTTTTAATGATAAGAAATTGATAATCACTATCAATTGGGTACAAATGAACATAGGTCGTAGACATTCACACATAAATATGTCATGATCATTTGAAGTTAATCATAAAGAAAAAGCCTGCTCCAATCTCCGTCCCGAAGTCACACCTCTCCCTTCACAGCTTCTCCACACATGACAGGAGAGCCAGGCATCTGCAGTGGCCACGTCAGGAAGCCCTTGCTTCTTTCTAGCGATATTGCTTTTTCGTGTGGTGCAGAGAACAGAACTCAGGGCCCTGTGCTTGTCAGGCAAGCATTCAACCCCCATCTGCATCCTCAGCCTGGGAGAATCCTGCTCATTGTCGCACAAAAGAAGTTTGTCTCTCCACAGCTGTTAGAATGGACCGCTCAGTGTGGAATGAGATGGAATGTAGGCTGATCCCCATTCTGTCTAAACTGTCAGAAAGCAGGCAGGACTGCAGAGCTGGAGGGGCAGACTAGTATGTTCTGGGTGCCGAGAATAAGGATACACATTGCATTCCCTTTCTGCTAAAAGCACAAGGTTCTGTTGTTGGCAAATAAGCATATTTTTAACCTTTTTCTTTTTCCCATTTTGGGATGTGTGTGTGTATTTGATATATTGTGCACCCCAATAAACTTATCTGGGGTCAGAGAACAGAACAGCCACTAGATATAGAGGCCAGAAAATGGTGGCACACACGCCTTTAATCCTAGCACTCCAGAGGCAGAGATCCATCTGGATCTCTGTGAGTTCAAAGCCACACTGGAAACAGCCAGGTGTGGTAACACGAGCCTTTAATCCCAGGAAGTGATGTCAGGAAGCAGAAAGGTATAAAAGGCATGAAAACCAGGAACTAGCCGGTTAAACTTTCAGGCTTTCCAGAAGCAGTTCCGCTGAGATCCATTTGGATAAGGACTCAGAGGCTTCCAGTTTGAGGAAACAGGATCAGCTGAGGAATTGCGAGGTAAGGAAGCTGTGGTTTGTTCTGCTTCTCTGATTTTCCAGCGTTGACCCCAGTACCTGGCTCCAGATTTATTTTTATTAATAAGACCTGTTAAGATACTTGCTATGTGTGCGTGTGCGTGTGTGTGTGTGTGTGTGTGTGTGTGTGTGTGTGTTATACAAGTTTTCTCATGTGTGTGGGCACACATTTGTGTGGGTTTCCGTGCACGTGTGTGAGTGCACGTGTGCACATACATGTGGAAATCTGAGATTGATGTCAGGAATCATCCTCCAGTGTTCTTTTTCTGTATTCATCCAGGCAGGCTTTCTCCATCAACCCTGGAGCTCACCTATATGGCCAGTCTCCCTAGTCAGCTTGCTCTGGGGAGTCCCTGTCTCAGGCTTCCAAGGCTGCAATTACAGGCAGGCTGCCATGTCACATGACATCTACTGGGTTCTGGGGATCATTCTGGCCCTCATCTTGTGTGGCAATAGCTTTAACTACCAAGCCACCTCCTCAGTCCCAAGTTAGCATTTTAACCTCAAACCTTTTGTTATTCTCATCTAGTTCCTGTGTCTATCTCTTCTTCTCTCCCTCTCAAGGATGAGATGGCAGGTTTTACATATCATTTTATGTCCTCTGTTTATTCTTTAAAAACTAGAGAGACATTTTTACAAAAAGAATAAAAAAATGGGCAAAATACATAGAAGTGTCTCAGAGTTGCCTGCTAAGGCATTATTCTGTGTAACATTTTCTGAACAATGAAGTTATAGAAGTTTAGCAGTTTCTTATGCACTGAAGCTTGCACCTGAATTAATGAAGATTAATGAGCTGGTCCTGAAACTACTAAGGAGTGTCTAATGTAGGTTCCTGATGAATGCCGGTTGAACTGGGTGTGTATTCAATAATAATCTAGCTCATTAAATGAATGGCACAATTCTTGAGAAAGGCCACTTGTGTATCTGGTTCATAATTTGTTCAGCTGTGAGCAGATAGAAAGGTACTCATAGACTCCTAATGACAGCAAAATGGGCATTGCACTCTTTCCAAGGGGGGAGAATGGCAGGGTATTTATCATGGGGCCTTAAATTCCAACAGGTCTAAATAAAAACCTACAACTATCAGTTATCAGTTGGGTAAAGTAAATTTAATTTCATTAGGGGTCAATTACCATCTATAAAAGGCTCATAGTAATTGATATTTCTCTTAAACTTTGACTAAGGTCTTCCCTGGACCCTGCTTCAAACCCTTTCTGTCTGTGCCCTTGTACATGACTCAGGATTAGCAGAGCTGAGGACTACTTGGATGCCTTCTTCGGGCATGATGTTAATATCAGAAATCTCTAGAAATGTCCAGTCTTGGACTTTCCTATAGGGGTAGATTTCCTGGGTCAATGAGGCTAACAGTTGTTCTTGTGGAGTAGCTGACCAGGCTGAAGGAAATGTTACAACCTGTTAATAATAGGCAATATTAAACAAAGGACATGAAGCCACAGAGAATATCATGGGGGTGGTATTCAACGGTGAGACATCCACGGGGCATCATCAAGGGAAAGGAATAGCAGTGGAGACAGAGGATGCAGATCTAGACCAGCCTCACATCTGGACCTGCTGTAGCTTCCCCGAGGTGTCTGTGGTTCACTCTGGGCTCCACGACAGGAGTGATGCTCTGCTGCTTCCCCTGACACAGCAGGTCATCTGGTGATGACATTGGCTCCTGTGTAAGTGCTTTCTTTCCAGTCTTCTGGTTTCCAGGGCTCTGTGTTATCACCCGTTGTTGACTCCTTGCAGGAGCCCAGATACAAGCTGGGAATAAAGCCAACATCAGGGCAGCCAAATGCTGAGAAACCATGAAAATAAATCCAACATGGCTCCAAGGACTGCAATGCTTAGCAACATCGTGAGGCTGACTGGTCACTGATTTGGGGTTCATATCTTTGGCATAAACATGTTTGTTATACGTTTGTAAGTTGTTATTAGGTCAATGACTAAAACTCCAAATTTAACGTAATGATTACACACATGTTGTATTTGATGAGATCATCATTTTGGAAGCGTAATTATGTGGAATGAAAGAAAACCAAAGCCATGAAATCATATTTAAGAACAGCCAGTTGACTCCACTTCAATTTTACAAGCCTTTTGATAGTGTGGCTTCTTAAAAAGATTTATTCATTTCTATTTTTTAATATTTTTGTATGTATGGATAGTGTGGCTTCTTAAAAAGATTTATTCATTTCTATTTTTTAATATTTTTGTATGTACATGCGTGTCCCTGCTTGTTTGTATGGGCACTGAGTGCATGCAGTACCCATGTTGGCCAGGAGAGAGAGTTGTATCCTCTGGAACTGCAGTTACAGGCCAATGTGCGCCTCCCTGTGGGTGCTAGTGGACCGGGGTCCTCTGTCATAGCAGTCACTGCTGTTATCCACTAATGCACTGGTTCTCAACCTTCCTAATGCTGTGACCCTGTAGTACAGTTCCTCATATTGTGGTGACCTTCAACCACAAAATTACTTTTGTTGCCACTTCATAACTGTAATTTTGCTACTGTTATGAATTATAATGTTAACATCTGATATGCAGGATATCTGATATGTGATCCCTGTAAAAGGTTCATTCAACCCCCCAAATGGGTTGAGACCCACAGGCTGAGAACTGCTGCACTCAGCCCCTCTCCAGCCCTTAATTGCCTCATTTTTTAAAAATAAAGCATTACTATCAATAAATAAATTAAATCAGTATTTTAATATGCATAAAAATTCACTATTAATATTTTAGGCTAATTTTGATAATTTTATCTATATATTCCTGACAAAATTTATTTGTAATAATTTGAAAGTAATATATAATAATTAAAGAATACATGAAAAATCAAAACTAGAAAATTAAAATCACCTGCGATCCTCCTGCTTATAACATTACCACCAACATGTTTTGGTGAATTCTTCTAAACAATATATGTGTAAGCACCTTCCAGCAAAACATATGTGATGCATGTTCTTCCTCCTCAAATCAAGATTATAGTAATTACATATTCTGCCTTTTAAAACTAATACACATCTTGAACACTTCCATATCTTAACACAACAGAACATTCAAAGATTAAACAATGTCCCCTCTCCTGAGTGCACAGTGATTGTCTACACAGCTTCCTTCTTGGGTATTTAAGTGGGTCCTTATCACTGTGAAATAGGAACTGGCAGTGACTTGGGCCTCTGCTCTTGGTGTCAGATGGTGCTGCTAAAAACGTCTCTTTGGCTCGTCTGCTGCTTCCCACTCCTGCTGGTCCCGGGACTCAGCACATCAATTTCTCACTTTTCCTCTGAGAATGTGGACTGCAGTATGAGGTGAACATCCTAGGATCTGAGAGTGCGTCTGCAGCAAGGGCAGGCAGGCCTGAGTTCAAATCTTAGCCTTTGTGTCTTCCAGCTCGCAAACATTCTTTACACAGGTTTAAAAGTAGGATTGTTGCCTGAGAGAACTGAGCTAAATCCATCTGCTGTTTTGTGGATAAACAGTCTTCTCCATGATGGGTTTTGTTTTCCAGATACAGTTGGTGAGCATTTCAGTATAGGAGGCTCTGTGCAAGGTACTGAAGCCAGAAGCCAGTCTAGCAATGTACATGACATCAGGTTTGAAAAGACAATCATTACAATCATTGCTAGGGAGGAGAGAGGTCTGCTGCCTTGTGAGCTGTTGTAGGTGACAGTGTGTTAATAAGAGGCTCTGCCATTCTCACTGACAATAAGCATCTTTGCTTATGATTCAAGACAAGCAGACAGGGCTGTAGGGAGATGGCTATCGATCCCAAAACACACTACATGCCCAAATCTATCTTCTCTCCCAAATGAATAGAAACTGTATGAATGAGGCTTTATGGCTTTGCAATAAAATGTCATTGCTTAGGACAAGCAGGAAGTGTCTTTAACTCCTTCCTGCCCACTGGATATAGCCTTTGCTGGGCTTTGTTATTCATAACACCTTTGCTCCCCTGGTCTTTGGTGGGGTCCCCACGGCTATCTCTTTCCTAAAGTGTCCATAGCTTCCACATTTATTCTCTGTCACCTTGGTGTTATCCAGACTTAGCAGGACACAGAGCATTTGGGACTTCTCGTCATGTACAGAGCTGGATAACTTGAAAGCTAACTTAACACCTCAGGACAGAAAGGGCAACACTGGCTAGACAGAGGTACACAGGAAGGAAGGAGGGACCTCAGAAAGAGGTGAGCAGGAAGGAAATGATCCCAGGAAGATCTAGAGAGGAAGGATGGGGTCCATGGTCCATGAGCATGCTGGAGACGTAAACCAGCTCACTTAAAATATTTTTAAATGTCTCTGAAAAGGGATGGTGGCACCCCAGGTAAAGGAGGCATTGTGTGCGAAGAGAAGACAGGATGGAGGACATTTCTGGGACAAAAAGTGTCAAGACACGGACCAGCAAGTGGCTAGAGAAAGGCTGTAGATGGGAGATGGAAGACACCAGGTAGGCTGAGAGAGGTGAATCTGGAAATTCCTTCCTACAATAACAGTAGATTACTAATGGTGGAGACAAATACAAAAACATACAAGCCGAGGAAGAAAATAGGACTTTACAAAGCAGATCAAACCCTCCTGGCCAAGATAACAACATTTTAGAATCTTGATTTTCGCAAGTCTCCAAGGAATGGAAATCCTGTGACCTGGGGCACTTGCCTCTGACCTTAGAGCACAGAGCTATCTCCTTCTATCAGAAGCCAGACAGGCCTTTGCACACAGAAGTATGGTATTTTTTGGTAAAGATTTATTTTATTTTTTTTATTCATGTTTGTGTCTCTCTGTATGTGAAAGCTAGAAGGAGAGTGGATCCCCTGGAGGTGGAGTTGCAACATTGTGAGCTACCCCAGGTAGGTGCTGGGAACCAAACTTGGGTCCTCTGTAAGAGCAGGAAGTGCTCTTGACTGCAAAGCCATGTCTTCAGGTCCAAGTACAGAATCTTGTTATTAAAAACAAAACAACAACAACAAAAAAAACCCTCACAAAATCTATTTACTTTTCCTATTTCATTTTAAAACACACATTAATAATAAAATTTTAATAACTTTCTTCCATGAATAAATTTTCTCATTAACAAAGCTATTTGTATACAAACGAATTAAAAATTTTATTTGCAGAGACTATCAAGTTTATGCAAGATAGTAAGAAATCTGTTACTGCAAAGAAAGGATGCTGTGATGGTTAATATTGATTATCAGTCTGCCGGGGTCTACAATTCCCTAGGAGGCAAACTTCCTGGCATATATGTGAAGGAGTTTGGAGATTGGGCTAATTGAAGTGAGCAGTGAGTGGACCCACTCTAAAAGTGGGCCATTCCATGCACTGGGGTCCTGGGCTGAATACAAAGGAGGGAGCAAGCTGAGCACCAGTATCTGTCTCTGCTTCCTGGCTGAGGCGGCTCTGAGACCCCTTTCTGCTGCCATGTCTCCTCACCAGGATGGATTGAACCCTTATACTGTGAGCCCAAATAAACCCTTCCTTCCGTAGGTTGCTTTTGTTCAGGTCTTTCATTATAGCAATGAGAAACTGTGGTTAATACAGATGCCTGGTTACATGTTTTCATTTTGTAATCCATAGACTGTAAAGCAGTCTTGGGTGGACACATCCCTGTGCATGGAGATCCCCAAGGTCCCACTTCATCACCCCTACTCAAGTCCTAGGTAGACACAGCATGACACAGTGGCTGGACCATGAATCTGCCAGCTAGCTGGCTCTGCTCTCTTCTCTGAAGAGTCAGAATGCTAGCACTCACCAGAGCTGTCTATTACCAAACTGTGGACTCTCATAAAGATTTTGACACCAAGAATTCCAATTTGATGTAATGTTTAGGGGAAAACAGGATGTGAATCATGCTGTCATTTAATTCAACCACACTTCAAAATAGGAAAGTTTTTCAAAACTGTGTAGAGCCCCAGTGGGTAAAACCAGAAAGACCCTGCTCCTTCTCCTTTATCTCTACCAACCTTCTCTTTGTTCTACGTCTGTTTCCTTCAGTCCTTTAATTCCTGTAGATTCCATTCTTCCCTGTTCATGGGAACATTCTTTCTAAATCACAGAATAGGGGCTGCCCTATTCTAGAACCACAAATAAGCATCCAACAGACCTCTGAATTCGATTTATCTTTCCTACTTTTATGGAGATTGTCATTGGCTTTTTTTAAAAATATATTTTATTTTATTTTTATGTGCATTTGTGTTTTTGCCATGGGTGTGGGGATCCCCTGAAACTGGAGTTATAGACAGGTGTGAGCTGCCATGTGGGTGCTGGGAATTGAACTCAGGTCCTCTGGAAGAAGAGTCAGTGCTCTTAACCCCTGAGCCATCTCTCCAGCCCGTCATTGGCTTTTTGATGGTGATTGTGTTGAACCTTTAGATTTGGGGGAATCAAGGCCATTTTACAAGAATAATTCTGCCAAGCCAGAAGCATGGAATGGGCCACCTCTCCACTGACTGATGTCTTCTTTTCCTGGAGTTTTAAGCTGTTGATTGAGGAAGCTTTTCACTTCCTTTGTGAGGCTAATTCCTAGATATTGGGGGGGGGGGGGTTTGTGAATAATTTTTATATAAAATTTCTTTATAACTTTGTTATTGATATATATGACAGCTGATGGATTTTGTATCTTGATTGCGACTTCCTTGAAAGTGTTTATTAAAAAAATGCATTATTCACAATAGTACAGAAATGGAATCACCTGGATGTTCATCAGCCGAGTGAATGAATGATGAAAATATGGAGCATGTACACAGTGGCATTTTATTCAGATGTAAAAAATAAAATAGAACTTGCAGGAAAATGGATGGATCTGGAAAGTATTATGTCTGGTGAAGTGACTCAGACTTGAGAAGACAAAACTCATGTTTTTCTCTCATGTATAGATATTAACTTTTAATGCTGATATGTATGCAAATGAAGGGTATGAAATTGGGTATAGAGTATGATGTGACGTAGACCAGGAGAGAAAAACAAGAGGTGCTGAGACAAGGCAGACTTAAGAGACACACAAAAGACAGAACATCAGAAAGGGGCTTCTGGGGAAGGGAAGAAGTGAGGGAGAGAAGGGGAATGGAGGAAGGAGGGAGAAATGAGAAAAACAAATTTTGTTTGGAAAATGCCAAGATGAAGCCTAATGATCTGTACCCTAATACATTTTTAAAACCTAAATTTGTTGTCATTTTGCCCTTTTATAATGTCATTATCTATTTGGAAAATAAGAGGTAATACATATGCTGATACCAGTTAATTTATATACAATTAAAATAATTGAGGGGAAGGAATTAAGTACTAAGGGAAATCTATTACTATGGGAGAGTCGGATGGTGCCAAATCCAAGGCTTCTGTGGTTGGGGTGCTTAAGATTGGACTTAGGGTCCTGGGCATGCTGGCATGGTTTCTGCCAACCCCAGGCCAGTGTTCTCATGGAGGATGCATGGCCTTTCTTGGGGCATAGTCAAAGAACAGGAACAAGCTTTGCTGTCTACTGTTTCTGGAGTGCACCAGAGGGTCCTCATTCCCCTCTCCCTGCTGTCTGTACATGTGTGCACACGTGTGTGTGTGATTGGCTGCCCACCAGATCAGGCGGTATCTGCCTTATTAGAAACCCCTGTGTTCACAGTGTTTTCCTTAGTTGACTAAGTGATGTAACCTTTAGCTGCATTCTACTACCTGCTCTGCCACTTCATGTTCACCTGATCCTCATTCTCCATGGTGACTCAGTACGCTGGGATTTCATTGGCCACGTGGAATGTTGATGTGAGTTCAGCAGCTGTGTTAAGCGAATGGCGCCTGGCCCCACCAACCGGCACACCGATGGCAGTGGAAGGCCCCCGGAGAGAAAGGTGAGGTCTCTGCTGAGAATCCTAACGCTTGTTTTGTTTACATTCTTCATACAGCTGGAGTTTGCTCCAGTTTGCAGTGTGAGGGAGAGATAAGATTTTGCTTTTTAAAACTTTAGTGTTTCTCTCCCAGCATTTAGGGGGTCAACCAACCTTTTCCTACTGGCTTACACTGCCTCCAGCAATACAGCATGTTCACCAATGTGTGTGGGTGAGATTCTGAGCTCCGTACTGTTGGTCTGTTAGAAATCAATGCATTATTTGAAATCACTGCTTCACAACCAACATTGAGAACCATTTTAGTTCATAAATCTGTCTATTTTGTTGGATAACATTCTCTTGCTTATTCATCAACTTTACCTAGTTTTAGGAATTGTATAATAAAAATCAACTTAATTGTCGTGCTAGAAACTTCATCCAACTACTGAGGGATCTGGATGCAGAGATCTATGACTAGGCCCCGGGTGGATCTCTGGGAGTCCAATTAGCGAGAATGAGGAGGGTTTATATGAGCGAGAATTGTTGAGACCAAGGTTGGATAAAGCACAGAGACAAATAGCCAAACGAACGGAAACACATGAACTATGAACCAATGGCTGAGGGGTCACCAACTGGATCAGGCCCTCTGAGTGGGTGAGACAGTTGATTGGCCTGATCTGTTTGGGAGGCATCCAGGCAGTGGGACCGGGTCCTGTGCTCATTGCATGAGTCGGCTGTTTGAAACCTGGGGCCTATGCAGGGTCCCTTGGCTCGGCCTGGGAGGAGGGGACTGGACCTACCTGGACTGAGTCTACCAGGTTGATCTCAGTCTGTGGGGAAGGCTTTGCCCCTGGAGGAGGTGGGAATGGGGGGCAGGCTGGGAGGAAGCTGAGGGGGGCGGGAGGGGGGAGAACAAGGGAATCTGTGGCTGATATGTAGAACTGAATTGTATTGCAAAATAAAAATTTAAAAAAAAATCAACTTATAGTTCTCCATGAAAAAAATAAAAATTGTTAGAATTTTGGCTGAATTTATAGGCCAATTTGGAAAGGACTGATATTTTTATCTTTCTACATAAAAATTAAATATATTTGTCCATTACTTACATCTTTTTAATATTTTTTAAATTCTCATAATTCTAGCTTATAAAATCATTGCATATATTTTATTTCATGTATTAATTATTTTATTTGGGAGGCTTTATAAAGTAAGTTTACATTAATAAACATCTATTTTTAAGGGAACAATTTTACATAATTAACTTTTTTTTTTTTTTTGGTTTTTTCAAGACAGGGTTTCTCTGTGTAGTTTTGGTGCCTGTCCTGGATCTCACTCTGTAGATCAGGCTGGCCTTGAACTCACAGAGATCCACCTGGCTCTGTCTCCCAAGTGCTGGGATTAAAGGTGTGTGCCACCTCCGCCCGACTCCATAATTAACTATTACATTTAAATTTTTATAAATATGTTTTTAACAGGTTGAGCAAACTTCTTTTCAGATATATCTCTTACTGTGAATAGATATCCAACTTACTGAATTTTCATTCATCATTTGAGGGTTACACAATGTGGGATTTACACCTATTTCTGTTCTCATATTAAATATCACATTTCCAATATACATTCAACTTGAACTACATTTTAGTACATTTAAATTTGGCTTAGCAATGTCTTTTATAGGAAATATGTTTCATTTTTAAGTTACAGGATAGATAATAGATGCTTGATTGATAGATGGGTGATATATTGAAGACATATGGTAGATGACAGATAGATGGTAGATAATAGATGGTAGATAGCTGATACATAGTAATGGACAGACAGATGCTAATACATAGTAATGGATAGACAGATATATACATGATCTACAGATGATTGAAGGTGGTGATTGATAGATAGGTAAATAGATAGATGGTCTATAGATAATAAACAGACAATAGTTGATAGGAAGATAGATAGATAGATAGATAGATAGATAGATAGATAGATAGAGATAGAAATGCACACAGATGGTGTGGATAGATATGGCATCTCATTCTCCTTTTTATTGCCAGAAGTTACTATATTCCTTTTACTCTCCACATACTACTCCCAACAGCTGAAATTCAGATCTCCCAGCTTCAGAAAACTGAAGACATTTCAAGGGATTTGTTAACTGTAACCAAATAAATTTTAATAGGATAAAAAGCAGTTTCTCCAACTTCATAATTAGGCATTCACACTAAATACTCAACTTTTCCAACAATGTGCAAATTAACAATTGCCAATAGCATTTGTTATTAGTGAAAAAGAATTGCTTCCTATAATGAAATTATACCCCTGAGAAGAATCCACTGCCCTAGTTTAGCTGTGAGAAAACTGCTTGAGAGTACCTGAAGATGTCTCATTCTACATTTCTCAGAATTGTTCCTTCATGGAATCCCAGCTCTATCAAAGAGAGATAATGGTCTACAGTAAATAATTCATTGAAAGCTTTTGGTGAAGGAACTTGTCAGTCTCCTGTAGAAAACCATAATGCTAAGATCTCTACTAGCCCAGGGGAATTCAAGTCACAAATGGGAGAAACATGAATGAGAGAAAAGACCTGGAGAAGAGGCTTGTGGGGTCTGAGCAGGACAAAGGTTGAGGCTCTGGGCTGAAGCCCCAGGACAGGATTAAAACAATACAGAGCAGCAAATGGCGAACTGTGATATCCCTTTGGCTTGATGCCGAAGACTTGTGGCCCCATGTGATTTGTTGGCCAGCGTTAGGGTTCCTCCCATTTTATTATTGAAAAGAGGGAGGAAGGTAGCTGTGAGCCTCAAGACCGGGGTGGAGAGATGAATAATCTGTGAATAATCACTAATGTGGGCAAAGCAGAATTATGAGGTATAGCTTGGGCATGCTCAGGAGATCCTGAACCTAGGTACTAAGATTCCTGATGCTAAGTGTAAGAGCCGGATTCAGAGGGGTGGTCCAGCTCAGAGCTAGCCGGAGGAAGTGAAATCCTGGAGTTCCAATATTGTGAGCAGTGCACAGTCTCTTGGGTCTGTCTTTTGTTGTTGTTATTATATAAGAAAATCATACACGTTTTCTGTAATGTTCTTAACTATACTGAAAATACAAAGTGTTTGATGAGTGCAATTTTTACATTTAAAAACTAAATTAAATTGTGCTAAGAAACTTGAGCATTTTAAAACTAACAACCAGTGTGGCTAGGATTCAAAATCCAGTTTATCTTAGAATCCAGAGCCTGTGCTTTCTCCTCGGCAACTACTCTTTCATTTGAGTCCTGAGAGAGACAGCCACAGGAGAGGCTGAGAAACACAAATTTTCTTTCCTAGAAAGGTAGCTTGGATGGATTTTCTATCTATGCTTTCTTATTTCTCATACTTTTTCTCAATATGTACAGTATTTGTTAAGCACAATAGATGTCTAATAGACACTTAAGGAGTGCAATCAAAATTTAGAATAAATTAGCTAAGAACTAATGTATACATAATTCCCTGTCCAATGTAATTACAAAAATGGTGTCTCATGTGGTACAGATACTGCCCCTGAAGGAGTCTGGAAATTGAGAATTTGTGATTGATTGGGGAAAATAATGTTTTCTTTCCATAGATGAGCAGTTTTGTTTAGTGAAAATGGGCTTGGAGATTGTCAAGGGTCATATCTGGATTTAAACAATTTGCCACAGATAGGAAAAGTGATTGTCACTGCTGCAGATTAATTTTCAGGACAAAATTTGCATCTCTTTCCTCTGGGGTTACTGTTGCTATGGTGATGTTATGGCATCAGGTTTGCACAGAGGGTTACAGCTTCTTACCTGTCAACTTTTATGTGAGCCGGGTGGGAAGAATTCCTGGAATATTCCAGGGGAGAATTCTGTGTGTTTCAGTTAGAGTAAAGGGAGAGAGTGGTGGGGTTGGGGTATCAACTCTATCATTTCCTGTTTTGATGTCCATTCTAATATTCTGATCATGAATGGAAAGGGAGTCACTAAGGAAGGGAGCCCATGAGTCCCTTCATGTGGAATGAACAGTTCATCCTTTACATTTATCTGGCAGCATTGACAACATTAAGCTTTCTCAGGCAGGCATGTTATGGGGCCCAGAGGTCACCACTGGAGGGATGCAAATTTGGGCCAATGGAAGCTGCATTAGTATTTGTCAAGGACTGTGTTTGTTGCCCATTTTATTCAACTTTTTCATGATCATACCAATGATACATGCAAGTGATGATTCTTGAGCCTCAATGTATGGGCTGAAGCTTAAGCAACCTTGGAGAATGCTGTGTAAATTAACTATATAAAAAATAACATATTGTTCAGTTTAGAGCAATACGAAAAAGAATGGACACCAGTATCTTAAAAGATACACAACCACACCATTAGAATCACAAAAGAAGACATTCTGAATCAAACTGGACAGCAAGGTAGAGCCCACCCATTTCACCCACAGCTTTTAACACAACCTTCTGTGAGATGGAGCTAAATCAGGACCTTGCTTCATTGCTCATAAAATTTACCGAATGTGTATAGTGTGTTGAGCACCAGTTTTGGGATGCAAGGTTCTGTAGATGTAACCAACCGTCTTATTAAATAAGAAACACAGAGCCGATTCAGAGAAGAAAGCCAAGAGGTCAGAGCTAAGAGCCTCACCCTTCCTGATTCAGCGATCCTCTTCAGCCAAGAGAGCTCTCCGAAAAAAGGACCTACTTCCTGTGTGTATGTCTTTATATAGTCTAGCTGTTCTGCCTTCTCATTGGTTGTAAACCCAAACACGTGACTACCTCGTCACTGCCTGTATGTACCGCCCTCCAGGTCCTTAAAGGCATGCGCCACAGCTGCCACGCACTTGCTATGGCTCTAATAGCTCTGACCCCCAGGCAACTTTATTTATTAACATACAATTAAAATCACATTTCAGTACAAGTAAAATACCACCACAAGGCTCCATGTGAGCCTTGTGGTGAATGATCAATTATGTGCTGCATGGGGCTATACCTGATTGAACTGCCAGGAACGTATTTGTGATTTAGTGCATGAGGTAGTATGCTCTGTTAACCAGTTGTTTTGTTTCCTCCCATTTTATGAATTCAGAGAGCGTTTAGGTTTTATTAGAGAGGTGTGTTTGAATTGGGGCCAGATCCAGCACCCTATTTCTATTCCTATACAGAACCTTTATTATCAGGCTTGATGCCTTATGTTGTATAAGATGAAGTGTGCAACACATGAATAATGAGTCTTGGAAGTCAAGTCAGGACTGCTTCTCGTTTTCTTTTTCAAAAAAGGTTTGGTTTTTGTTTGTTTATTTTGTTTTGTTTTTGTGTGTGACATTCTTTGGGCAGTCACTTTTGTTTTACTTAGTTTTTAAATAACTAATGTAACTAATGGGCTCATGGGATTGGGGATAATGAGGCTGTCCTTGGTTTGAATTTCAGCTATCTATGCACTTTGGTGTGTGACTCGGCTTTCCTGTTTATATAGAGTTTTAGTATTTATTTGAAGAGTCTTGTGGATGTTAAATAAAATAGGTTTAAGTCACCCACGTCCATGAAGCTGAGCATGCGTATGCATGTTAATGTTGTGGTGTCAGTTTGCTTTGAGACATTCTAGATAGTTTTAATGACTGATAAATATTTAAGAATATTACATGTATGGTACAAAAAAGATATTTTATCTTAATCCAACATATTTTGTAGAATGGTTTTTCTAGGGAGGTAAGATACTTTAAAGAACTATTAGTTATCTCTAGGTGTTGTGTCAAATTCAGATTGTGAAGAACAGTTGGCCTGTAATAGACTCACAGTGGTATCTAACTCATAGCCCAAGGTAGCTATGGGTGTTGCCCAACACAAAATCATCAACTCCCATTGCAAAATGTATTATTATTATTATTATTATTATTATTATTATTATTATTATTAACTTGTAATGATCTTGTGGTTCTCAAGTATGAAATTTATAGATGAAAGTGTGCCACAGAGAAGCTAAAAGGTTGACTACCCCTGTAAGCATGCCAACAGAAGGATGACACTCAGAAGTTGTGAGTACATCAGCCTGGCTTCAGAGAGTAACTCTCTCAGGCCCAGCAGGTGGATCTTTGGGTTGAGAAAGAGAGTCCTGAAGAGCTCACAGCAGAGCTGTGCTGTGATCCTAACTCATGCTCAGGTATATGAGTAGAGAACTGGAACATGATGTTAAGAACAATAAAAATACCCAAGAAACAAACTTTGATCAGAAAGACAAACACCTGGAGAATATTTTACTTCCATTTTACAAATTCGTAATTTTCAACTGGCCAAGTTCAGTATTGACCCTAGAACTCACACAAGAGCTGAATAGTCCAGCGTTCACTATCAAGATTTATTAATTTATGTATGAAAATGGCAGATGTCAACTAACCTTGGCAAACAAGAAGAAAAAGATGATGGGATGTGACCCAGATAAGGTATTTCATTAGCTGACTTTCTATGTTCTTCCTAAGCAGAAGGACATGGCCTTTAGACCCAGGAAATTTAACTTCAAGACCATCATTACCCAATAGTACAAGTACCCATGATGAAATAGTAAGCTTAAACTCAGGATATACAGTACAGTAAGCACCTATTTTCTTTGCCCAGTCACAATCTTTCATTGATAGTTAACAAGGTTAGGGTGAATTTTGAACTTCCAAAACAAAGATAAATATGTGTTAAATTTTCAGAATCAAAGTGCTCCAGAATCTTGCCATGATTAGTCAAGGTGAGCACACACATTTCACCCATTGGTTATTTAATGGACATAGTTCACCCTTTTCACTTGCCACCTTTCAATACCGGTAGAGTCTGTAGTAATGCCTCCTCTTTTGTTCTGGGCATTGGCGGCTTGTTTGGAACCCTTCTGCTAGCCCCACCCTGCACACTGTCTTTTCTTGGTCATCCTAGCTACTGGCTTATATATTTAATTAGTCTTTCCAGATAATTAGTTTGGGAATGATTTTCTCTACTATCTCTCAGTTTCTAGGATTTATACTTTTTTATTATGTTTCTTTCTAATTAACTTCCACTTATTTTTTTCCTCATTTAAGAGCATCTTTATATAGAAGGCTAGATTATTGCTTTTAGCACATGCCTGTGCCCTTCAAATAATGTATTTGATTGGTTTTCATTTTCATTTATTAAAAATACTTGTAATTTTACTTACAATTTCTTTTTAAGAACTATTCTAAAGAACCTCAAATATTCTGAAGTTTTCCAGATCACATTCTTTGCTATTGTTAACTTTAATTATATTTAATTACATTTGCTTAGATAACATACTTTGGGCGATTTTGCCCATTTTGAGTTTATTAAGACTTGTTTTGTAGATCAGCATATGGTATTTATTAGTGGAAATTCAATACTTATTTGAAAAGAAAGTATATTTCTACAGCATTTGGTTGAGTGTTCTCTGCATCAATTAGAGCAAGTTGGTTCTTGGTATTTTTTATGTGTTGTATATCTCTCATCTTTTTTCTTCTTTGTTCTGTCAACTGCTATAGATATTAAATATAAACATCACTAAACATAATTATAGTTTTAACATAATTATGGTGTTATACATTTCCTCAGTAGGACTTCATTTTGACTCTATGCCATCAGTTTATGAATTTTTGTATTTTCATATCTCTTAATAAGCCAATACTAACTTTATTCATTTTCTCTATTTCTACAGTATTTCTGGTAACAAAGTCTATCTTGTTTCCCATTAAGGAGAATTTCATCTTTCTTATAAATAGAGTTTATGTAATAAACATTCTCCATTGTATCTGTGCTTTTATGTTTAAGATTACTTTACTATACCCAACATGCTATGGCTTAGAGGTGGTTAGACTGTACTCTCCAGGGGCTCATGTGGTAGAAGCTCTGTCTCTAGTGTGGCAGTGAGTTAGTGTGGAAATTTTAAAAAGAGAGACTCTGGAGAGAAGTGATTAGTATGGCCCCTTTAAGACAGGGTATAGAGGGAAGCAGTTGGTTTGGAACCTTTAAGAAGCAGGTTCTGGCAGGAACTGATTGTTCTGGAGCCTTTAAGAGAGTCCCTGAAGGGAAGTGTTTGAGGTGGAACCTTTAGCAGGTACCATGGAGGGAAGTGGTCATTAAGGGGACTATCCTTGGAGGAAATTCCTGAAAGGGAGTTACTGTGAAGGGACAGGTCTGATCTCTCCCTTTTATAAGACCTTCAAAGATCGTGCCATCTGCCATGACAAGGTATAATTAAGGAGTCCTGGCAGAGCTAGTGTCATGACCTTTGGCCATACTACTCCCTAAAATGTTAGATAAGCAACCTTTTTTCTTCATATATGACATAGCCAAAGAATGTTCTAGAATAACATAATATAGACTAATACATGGCATATAGTTGAATCTTTAATTTTCCATTCTGATAGTTTCTGTCTTGTAGTTTGAGCATTTAAAATTTTTGTAATTATCTGGGTAACCCAGGCAATTCTTCATCTAATGGGGTGTAGAGAAGCCAAAAGGTTGGACTCCCCTAGTGACTTCGGGTTAAGTCTGTTGTGTGGTTCAGCTTTCATGTGTGGCACTAGTTTTACATGCATGCTTGGCCTGTACTTTATGCCTCTTTTTAAAATGAACATTTATTATTATATTATCTCCAATATTCATAGTTATTTTATTGACAACTAGGATTTGGAGTATGAAATATTTAACTTCAGTAAAACTATTCAAATGCTATTATATAAAATAATATATATAATTAAGTATATAAAATATGACTCCTACAGCATCCAGTTGGTTTTCAAATGTTTTTAGGTTATGCATTTCATATAAATTGTGATTATTACTATTTTCACTTTTAATAAATTCCAAGAAAACAATAATAATAAGCAGCATGCACAAGCTCACATGTGTGGACTCATGCAGTGCATACTTCAGGGACAGTGAAGAGGATATATCACACATTTTAGAAATATTATTAATGAATTCAGTGTATATTTCAATAATTTCCCACTTGCATAGCATCCTTAACATGATGTTTCCTGTCTCATAAGAATCATTCTTCCTTCAGAATTTCTTTCTGGCTTACTTTTCTACTTTTTTTTTTGTTTCTAGACTGAATGACAACACTCAATCTACTTTAGGTTCTTAGAAGAAGTTTCTAGTTCTTATTGGGCTGCTGGCTCCTGCCTATAACTCCCACTCCAAGGGGATCTGACACCCTCTTCTGGCCTTTTTGGAACCTGCACTCAAGTGCACATACACACGTAGACATGAAATATTTTAAATTCTCTATAAAAAGAATTTTTCTAGTTAGCTGCCTTTTATATTGCAAAGTCATTTATGTAAATCAGCTGTTTATCGTGCTGAAATACTTTCTTTTCTTTTAATGATTTCTTATGTTTTCTCTTTATCACTGATTTTTAGAATTAATTTATGTCTCTACTTGGTGCTGCTTTATTTATGGTCATTCTACTTGAAATTCATTCAAACCATTTCATCTGTGGCATTATCATATTTATCAAATTTGGATAAATTTTGCCATTGCTTCTTCTTTGGTGTTATCCATTTTTCTATGAGGTTTCCCCATATAATAAATATTGATGTTTCCCCACAGACTACATATCACTGATTTATGTTTAATTATATATGCGTGTGTGTGTCTGTGAATAGGTATGTCCATATGTGAGTGCAGGTCCCTGTCAATGCCAGAAGCAGTTCATCAGGTCCTCTTAAGCTGGTATTACAAGTGGTTGTGAACTACTCTACATGGATGCTGGAAAATGAACTAGGGTCCTTCGCAAAAATAGTAGGCACTCTTAACCACTGAGCCCTCTCAGCCTTATGACAAAATGTCTTTAATAGATCTTCTAGGTACCTAACAATCTTATTGATTTTTTCCTGTGTGTGTTGGTGGTTTTTGTAGTGCTGGGTATTGCATCAGGTCCTTGCACATGGTTCTGAGTTCTGCACTGAGCTGCATTCACAAATTTCCAGAGATGCTTTTATTTCAGATAATTTATTTTTGTATCTCTTTAGGCTTTCTGTTTTATATCCTCTAATTCTCTGGTTATCTTCATTTTTATAACTTCCCTGAGTAAATGGAGCATTTAAGCCAAATGTCTTGGCACCCTTATTTATTTATCTCATCATCCCTGTCATGTCTCAGTATGTTTCCATGGCCTAAATTCTTTCCTCTGGTTATTGGCTACCGCTCTCCCACTTACATTACCTATCTAGATATTTTAGTTGGAAGGCCAGGCATTTTCAATCTTCTGTTTGTAACACTAGATTTTGTTGTTGACCTATGAAGAGCACAGGATTTTGTTCTGGATGACAGTACATTTCACAGACATCATCATTGTGATTGTTTAGAAACTTACTTGAAAGCTCGGTATCCTTCGTGTTATCTACAATTCTAATGCATGACTTTTGTGTAGTTTTTAATTAACACAGTTTGTGATCACTGAGGCTTTTTATTCTGACTCCTGGGAACCTGACAGTTTCTAGGCCATATGGTTCTCTTGAATTTTTCATTTTCCAGATTTCTGGAATTGTTATTTACATGGACATTTTCCTTGGATTGTCCTGCTAGGATTTATACATGGACAGATTGGTATTAGCCACAAGCTCAGGGTTCCTGCTAGATAAATTTCTTGGATTTGTTCTCTGTGCAGTCTCTATCTCGGGTTCTCTGCTCTGGAAACTGTGTGTATCCCTGAAATCTGCATTCTTTCCTCTAGATTCAAAGTAGAAAATATCAGGAATTGTAAGATTTGTGATATCTGTTTTCCCTCTGTATCATCTTAGAGCTATACTACCCATACTTTAATACATGAAGAAGATTTTTATTTTCTACATTTTAATTTTTATGACAGTAGTTTAATACTGAGTACTCTTCCTCTTTCACAATTGGAAGTCTTCTGAACTAATCTTTTTTGGCAGATCATAGTAATTTTTAAAAGTGTTATATAGCTGAGTAAATTTATGTAGAACTTGCTGGAACATTGAAAGGCTCTCCTAATAAAGGAAAGTTGACTCAGATAAACATACACATACCACACAGAGCACAAGCACATCTTAGCTTATGAACCTTGACTTCTCCCTGCACACTGTGCTGTGTCTTGGTGTGACCCTCCCAGCCTGTGATAGGACCTGCCTAAGCATACAAGTCATCTCTGGGAATTCCTTTCCCACCATGGTCTATCAGCAGGAAGCATTTGGGCCAAGTATAGCTTAAAGGGCTACCACCCCAAAATAATTTAGTGATTTAGATGGAAAGCTTTGGTTTGAGAAATTCGTATCAATCCCAACATAGCAACACTTCGATATTGGTTGTTCTGGGCACAGTGAGAAGTAGTGTTGTTAAGAACTCATAGTTTACTTTCAAGTAGTGAGCTGTTCATGGCTGGAGAGAAGACTCAGCAGTTAAGAGCACTGGTCTCTCTTGTAAATGACCTGAGTTCAGTTCCCAGCATCCACATAGTAGCTCACAGCCTCTTGTAACTTTAGTTCTAGGGGGTCCAGCACCCTCCTCTGGCCTCCATGGCTAATGCACACAAGTGGTTAACATCTGCACTTGCATACAAACTCTCATATACACATAATAAGAATAAATATTTTATGAAAGTGACCTATGTATAGTTTCTTCCCATAAGGAACAAATAGGATAGGGATAGAACAGATGATCAAAGGAGGGTGCTGAAGCAGAGGATGAGAGACCTTGGAAGGAGACTGGGGCTCACGTTAGTGAGTTCTATGAGTAGATAACTAGTAATAAGAACAGATAATAATAAGCAACGAGGAGATATTTAATGAGCAGCAGTGTTCATTATTTTAAGTTGTACAATTCATGACATAAAGATTTCTAACATCCTAAATTTTGAGTATGTTAAGATGGAAAAGCTGCCGTAAAACAAGCTAGTATGGAGAGCAGATGCTGAGAGTCAGATGTGGGACTTCCTGGGAACTTCCAGAAATCTTAGGGAAAACATTCAAAAACATCCGAACCCTAAGGAATAGAGACTTAGCACAAGATGACTGCAGATCTATCCAGCCAAATGTATTAACCCCAGGTCTATGCTGACCAACCATAACCACCCTGCCAGCCACAGGGCACCAACCATTATTAACCTGTGCTTCTGGCAGTGACAGCCTTCTGCAGGGAAATTATGCAGAAAAATATCCCATTTTTTCCTCAAAAAATTTTGACAAAGGATTAGGAGGAAAATTATCTAAAAGGTGATCAGATTTCATATGAATGTGTTGATAAACTAACGTCTCTTCAGTGGCATTTACATCTGTGAGGATGGGATTGTTGTGAGCAGGAGCTAAGCTTTTTTTTATTGCTTAAAATAATGAACATACTGTTATTTTTAAAACAACTTAGTCACCCAAGTTCTATTTTATTCCCCAAGCTAGTTCATACATTAAGATTTATGCTGTACACACTGCTTTCTTAATTTGGAAAATCTGAGTGTTAAGAAAATTTTTTGTGTTTGGGTATATTATGGTATAGCTCTTGCAGAAGTGGCATCTTTATGTTCTATATGAATGTGATGTGTCATGTTAAATGTCTTCAGTTGTCATATGTGCACCTGTAATAATGGTGGCTACATAAAAATGTGGGCAGGCAATGTATCATCAGGTACTTTTATCCTTTAGCTCATTTACATAGTGAAAATGGAATAAGTAATGCACAGCCCTAGAAGATATTAATAAATGTTTTGAATCATTTGCTGTTATGTGATTAAATTATAGCTGGCCTTTTCTTAGTGTGGGCATGTGATTGATACAATTTTCAACAATAGTATCTTACCATTGAATCTACTGTTTCATTTTAACCCTAACAATAAACTTTAGAAACAGGCTTAAAACCCTTGGTGGCTTCTTAAATTTCATAACTGTAAATATACATAGGTTAATATTCATGATTTATTTTAATTCTCCGAAGAATCAACACATAGGGTATATGAACTGGGAAGCAGGTCACAGACCAAGTTATACAACTCTCACTTTAACTCATAGACATATTTTAGGGTTGAATTATTTTAGGAATTTTCATGTGGCCTAAAAATACCACTGGGCAATCATGCTTAACATTTGAAATCTGCTAAAGTTAAATATTGTAAACCATTGTCTTTGATGCTTCCTTTTAAATTTATTTTTTAGATTTATTTATATATATGGGTATTTTCCTGCCTGTAAGTATGTGTACCACATGCATGCATCAAGTTCCTGAAAAGGCCAGAAGAGGGCACTGTATCTCCTAGAACTGGAGATGTTTGTGAACCATCATGTGGGTGCTGGGAATCGAACCCAGGTCCTCTGGAAGAGCAGCCAGTGAATTTAACCACTGAGCTGTCTCTCCGGGCCCTGATGTTTCCCTTTTATTTGAATTTGGAAATGATTGCACACAACTCGGAACTAGCTACCTAGCATTCATTAAAGCCATTAGTAAATGACATAAAATCAAAACAAAACGAAAAGTTACCACATGGTTTGTAATGTTACAGTGGGGTATTGGTTGCTTTTCTTGTTGTGAAGACAGAGTACCCTGCAAAGGCATCCTAAGGGAAAAAGGAGTCTTGTGGTTCGTAATTGGAGGGTGCGGCCCATCATGTCAGGGAAGGCAGGGCAGCAGGAACCTGAGGCGGCTGCTCACATTGCATACTCAGTCAGGAAGCAGGGAGAGATGCAGGCTGGTGCTCAGCTAGTTTTCTCCTTCTCATTCAGTTCAGAGACTCGGGCCATGAGTTGGTGCCATCAACATTTATGGTGAGTAGTACCACCTCAGTGATTCCAGGCTAGAGACCCCTAACAGGTAAGCCCTGGAGTTTGTATCCTAGGAGATTCTAGATCCAGTCAAGATTATAGTCACGATTAAACCATCAGGGGGTAGAAAGATGGCTTGGTGAATAAAGACTCTCAGTCCTGGTGATCTGAGTTCTATCCTTGGGACCACATGGTAGAAAGAGAGAATAGCCTCTCAACAGATTGTCCTCTGACCTCCCCACACACACCTTCGCACATGGGTGCAAGTATCCTCCCAACCTGCACACATAAATAAATGTAAAGCATGAACTATTAAACGTGACTACAGGTGTTAATATCATGTAACTGTAACTTCTCTGATTACTGATATTTTTATGATAAATTGAGTCTATACAGTGCAGGTGGCCTTGGACTCAATATGTAAATTAGTTCTTTACAGTGTTTTCTCTTTTATTTTCCTAAATTTATCTTAACTGTCTTGCAAAAGAAAATTATACTCATGGTTGGATATTGTTTCCAGACTTTTAAACTTCACAGACTAGTGATATTAAAAAGAAAATGAATAATTGGGGTTGTTTTGGGGTGCTTAGCATTTCCTGTTGCCAGTGAGAATAATAAACCAAACAAACTTATTTTCAGTTATTATTTCATAAGCAAAAGGGAAGAGAGCCATAAACACACTAGAGAAGTCTATAGACAAATAGTTTATAACACAGAGGCACACATGCATACAGCTTGTTTGATTTCATCTTCCATGGGATGAACTTCCAAGTAGGCCAACTCAAGTAGGCACCCAGGGAACACAGTTCTCAGCCTTTATCCATGCCTTGCACTTATCTCCCTGGCCAGATTCTTGGCTCTGACACCTGCTTTTGCTGTCTTTCTATTGTTTAATCCTTCTCAATCTACGCCTGGCTCTGGTGACCGAGGTTTGCTGTAAAGGTTGAAGGCTGCATTTAGCCCTTTGCCTGTCCATCTTTGTTGTTTCACAGTAACTGGCCCGTGAACCTTACCTACAAATCCTCACTGTGGCTGTGATGGATCCAGTATTGATAGAGGACACGGACACATTGTTCTCCACCTGTTTTCAGAGCTGCTGGTTCTAGCAACATCCTGTGCCTTTTGCTTTCCGGATGTCAATGTGCCCTTGTTGCTGCCAGCATTTAAATAAGAATGCACTCTTCAGTGGTATAATACAGTCATCTAAATCTCTGAAGTGGTGAATGGAGGAATAGCTAATGCTTTGATTTATTTTTATTTTAAGTATGTGGATGTTTTGTCTCCATATATGTCAATGTACCACACTTGCCCAGTGTCCATCGAGGCCAGAAGTGGGTGCTGAATGCTCAGGAACTGGATCTATACACAGTTGTGAGCTGTCACGTAGGTGCTAGAAATCAAACCTGGGTCCTCTGGAAAAGCAGCCAAGTGTTCTTAACAACTTAGCCATCTCTACAGCCCCTGGATGAAAATTTTAACGTAAACAATTGGTGGGCTGGTAAAGTGAGATCCCACAAGAGAGTATTTAATAATTTATTAAGGGGTGCAATGGAAATACAGACTCACGAACATACATATGACATACAGAACAAGACTCTGCTGCTAATCCAGCTGTAGTTGTCCTGTTGTTCTACCCAGGGGCAATAAAGGCCAAATACATGCCACACTCTCCATCGCTGACTTCTCCCGGACCACCCAAGAGAGAGCAGGACCCCTCTCCCTCAGTCAAGTATGCAGACAAGACCCCCCCCCCCTAGGGCTTGTTAGCTCAAAGCCATCAACTGAACAGAGCAAATTCCCACAACAGGCTGGGGGAGCAGCTTAGTGGGAGAGCACCTGCCTGGCATGTGCATAAGTGGATTCAATGAATAACAACACAAGAAGAAAAAAAATAGATGTTAATGGAAACATTATTGCAGTGAGATTTAGAGAATAACATTATGTCTAACTGATGCATTTACAGTTTGTTTCATAATCTGAGATTTTGAATATTTTAAGATTGAAGAGGGCTTCTGAGTGTTCTTCCCCAGGCAGTGGGGGAGGGGGCAGACAGCAGCCACCCTCCACCATCCCAGCTGCAGTGTGGAGTAATGGCAGAGGATAGGAGTGGCCACCCAGCCTCTGCTCGGGAACCTGTGGTCATGGATGCAGGATTTCTCTTTCCATTATTGCCCATCAGCGTTGGCAGTTTTTCCCCAGAATGACCTGAATTCTGAACATCTCCGTTTCCAGTAATGGCCCTTCCGGTATGCAGAGCTAACCATAAGGCTTCCAGGAGTATCTGCTTCCTTTGATCACTATATATATATATATATATATATATATATATATATATATATATATATATATATATATATATATATATTTGTGTGTGTGTGTGTGTGTGTGTGTGTGTAGGTTGGAGAACAACTTTTTGGGAATAGATTTTCTTCCATCATGTGGGTTTCAGGGAGTCAAACTCAGGTCATCAGGTTTGGTAGCAAGTGCCATTACCTGCGGAGTCATCCCGCCGACCTGAGAGTCGATTATTATTTTTTAATTATTTTTTATATGTATGGGTATTTCGCCTACATGTATGTCAGTGCACCATGTGTGCACTTGGTGCTCACAGAGGCCAGAAGATGGTGCTGGGGTCCCTGGAGCTGGAGTTACAGGTGGTTGTAAGCCACCATGTCCTGGAGCTGGAGTTACAGGTGGTTGTAAGCCACCATGTGAGTGCTAGGAACCAAACCTAGATCCTCTGCAGGAGCAACCGGGGCTCTTAACCACGGGGCCATCTCTCAAGGCCTGAAGTTGATGATGTTCCTCTTGCTATAGCTCCTTGTGTACCATGTTCTTAAAGTGTTTAGAAAACTGAGCCCAGGCAGCTGATTCTAGTGAATCATGTAGGGAACCCACTCCTGTTAAGACATGGATTCTATGCTCAAATAATAGCCCATGATTTGTTGCAGAAGTCAGTTCTTTCTACATAATTATCACACACTTGAATTTCTGAAGCCAAATGTGGGGCTTCAGGTTGATGAGAGCAACAGTCATAAATATCAGTATGCATGTGGAGACACTGACAATTATGATGAAAGGGGACAATTTAGAACTCCTTTTTCAATCTGTGTATTTCTGTTAATATTTGCATAGTACATTTAACTTGGTAATTTTTGATCCTCTATCTTTGTGCGAGTGTGTTTACGTATGATGCATGTGGATGTGTGGTCTTGGTGCAGAGATCAGGGGGCAATTCTGTGGAGTCAGTTGTCCTTCCACTGCCCCAGTGGGTTCTTTGGATTGAAGCTGTGTGTCACCAGGCTGTGGAGCAGGTCCCTTTAGCTGCCGAGTCATCTTGCTGTGCCCCTGTACATTTAGTTTTTAAGTGATTCTATGTCAGTGTTACACCTTAAAATAAATGCATGGAAGGACTGCCTGTTGGAGACCTGCTGTCAAGGCAAACTGCCATTAAATCTTATTATTTTGTTACAGCTGTCAAAAGACATAAACCCACTCAAGCATGTTTCATTATTCAACGTATGATTTTCTACAAGGATGTGATTGGAAAATCTGTTGCTTTAAAATATGTAACAGTAGCTGAAGGCCACATCAAACATAAAAGGACTCAATTTTTAAAAAAAATTCCCTTGTTATTTTGCTTTCCACATGTTTATTGCATTTTTTTTTCCATCATAATAAAAAAAAATAACCCGGAGTTGAAATGTAGTTCAGTGGTAGAGCACTTGCCTGGCATACAAAGGGCTTTGTGTTCCATCCCCATTACACACACACACACACACACACACACACACACACACACACACATGCACACACTCATACACGCACATGCACGCATGCGCACTCACACGCGTGCACACACACGCGCACACACATACACACACACAAACACACACGCACGCACGCACGCACACACATGCACACACATGATGTGATGTGAGTGTTGTCTTTATTGGTGGAAGTATTAAGGCAACTCCACGTAGTTAAAAAAGAGGTTTATTTTGTGTGGTAACTTACAAGTAAAGGGATAGATTACAGGGTCTGGGAAAGGTGTAGTGCTGTCCAGCAGTGCTCTCTGGAGAACTCTGCTCAGTCTACCTCCAGCATCCAGGAACCAAGAGAGCTGGCACATCCGGATCTCGGGTCTTAAGGGATCCTGTCTCAGCCCTGCCTCATAGGCCTGACAGTTACTGGAAGCCTCAATGGGGTTAATACTTCTAGGGCAATGCTGGAACAGCTACCTACTACACTTGCCTGGCATGCAAAGGGCTTTGTGTTCCATCCCCATTACACACACACACACACACACACACACACACACACACCAAACACACACACACGTGATGTGATGTGAGTGTTGTCTGTTTTTAATAAGGTGTGTTTCTTGGCATGGATCTATAGGAAGCAGAGTCTTGGGTGATGAGTAGAATGTCACTACCTGGAGAGGTGTAAACACATGCTGTCACTGTGCTTGAAAAGGTGGAACAACAACACAGACAAGAGACAAGGGGAGCAGACAGACCCTGCAGGCTGCTTGGAGGCATGCTGCTTGGCATCTGGAGGATCTTCAGAGGGTTGTGAGAGGATCCACACCTCCATGTCATCCATGGAGAAGTGCTAAAATGGAGAGAGATTCCTGCCTTCCTCCTTGTTTCTCATTAATTCACTTAGGCTGACTTCCCATGCTCCCATCATCTCTGATGTCCTCTCTCTTAACTTTGACCTTGCCTGGCATATTGGTTATTGTCCTTGTACAGAGTTACACATGTTCAAAACCCAAATGTGCAGTTGAACCAGGCATAGTCAACTGCTTTAATAGCAAAGCTTCCTCCTTACAGTTGTGGTGGCTAGCACCCACCAGACCAAGGCAGAGCCCGGGCAGCTTTGGCTAAGGGCTCTATTTTTGCCTTGCAGGGGAACCACCTTATGTCTTCTTAATATAAAGTCATTAATTCCTTTCTGATGACTTTGTCCTTATGACCTCATCTTAGGCCTAATTATCAAAGATCCCAACTTCAAATACCACCACATTGGGGGTTAGAAGATGAAATTTGAAACAACCTTGTTCCTTCCCTAGATTCACATCCTTCTTGCATGTGAAATATATCAAGTCCTTTCCAATAGTTTCCCATATTATAATTCAATCTAATATCAAGTCTAAAGCCTAAAGCATTGCCAGTTTCAGTGATGCATGGCTATACTCTTAGTACCCAAGAGGCTGAGGCAGGAGAAGCCATGAGTTTGACTAAGCGTGGGCCATGCAGCAAGACTGTATCTATCTTACAAGGGAAAAATCCGAAGTAGCTTCATATAAAACCAAGTTGGACATGGATGAGAGTGGAGGTGCAAATCCCACAGAAGCAAAAGTGCAGCCTTGCTGAGAACCTGTGAAACGTGACAAGTGCCCCAAATACAGTCATCAGACCTGGGAGAGAGATTCCCAAGCCACACTGGGGAATCAGAGACAACTCAGCCTAAGCAGGTCCAAAACCTCACCAGGCCAATTCCAGTAGATTGAAGGCTCCAGAACCTCCCTGCTGGCTCCATGCTCTGCCACCTGGCAGCCCGTGGGTTGTTGTCTCCTTCAAAGTCACTGCACAGCGTTCTGTCCTTTTGCTCAGTATTATAAAGGATGAGATAGAAATGACACACGCTGCTAGTTGTATAGATTAATACAATCTGGAGAGCAGCTTGGCAATGCAAATTAAAAGCCGTAAAATACCGCATATCCTTTGACTGGGTATTTTGAGTGCTGGCTGTTCGTCATAATGCTATAGCCACAGGTGCCCAGGTAATTCAACAGAAGGATGTGAATTCTGATTTGGATATTATAATGAAGAAGCTGAGATGCTGAAAGGTCAGAAATCAGAGATTTATGTTATTAGTCAATAAACTGGGATGCAGCCAAAAGCAGTGGGAATACCAGCTTGAAGAGCTCATTTGCCCGTGAAAAGTTCAAGTTAAGGGAACAGAGCAAGTTACCAAACCATGGGTGTGGATGCCCTATGTGCTTCAACTACCCAGACCAGAGCATCATCTCTGGGTCTAAAGTTTCTTCGGAGGCCAGAAGGGCTGGACAACTCTGATAAGCACTTGCTCAGTGATCAACAGAGTGCATGTACAAGCACCCAAGGGCATTCACTCCTCCACTGAGATAATTTTGAGGTCCAACTTTGGTACTGGCTCTCACTGGGAGTACCTCCAGCTACCTATTGTGAACATTTCCCCAGGACTTTCCATTTTTATCTGCCTTCCTGTTTATGTACATCTTCTCTCTCCCCCAGCTGTGACTCCTCACATCATCACCTAATTAAATTTGAATCTTAATGCAGTTGAATCTACTTCTCAAGTCTCATACCCTTTCTAGAAAATTCAACTTAGAACACTGATTCAAACAGAATCTCATTTAATCGTAATGTTTCTATTCATGGGAAATTGATGGAAATGGACATACTGAATTAACTATGTCTATTTCTACTGGGGATGGTTGTTACAGTTGATTATTTTTCTTCCTTTTTGCTTACATTATATTAATTACCTTTAATGAGGAGTCAACTCATGTGTTTTCCCCATCATTCCCTTTCAAGCCCATCCTTCTCTCGGTTTCTTTGAAGGAAAGGTACTTGACATGACGTCCATGATTCATGTTCCAAAACCATATTGCATAATTATGTAATGACTCTCAGTGAAAGGAATATTAAAGGAAATACAAGCCCAGGGCAGTTCCTATCTCATGTGAATTTCAGTTTAAACTCCAATATTCTTTCTGCCTTGGCTGCATTCTTAAATATTTCAGACCTAAGAAATTTAGTTGTTTTTTTTTTTTTTAAACCAGTAAAATATTGGCCTGAAGAAACCAATCGTGTCCCTAGACTCCCACGTAGATTTCTTTGAAGAAATTCCTTTAAAATAATTAGGGGTATAGAAGGATTGCTCAGTGGTTAAGAGCACTTACTGCTTTTGCAGAGGACCTAGGTCCCGTTTCCAGTACTCACATGGCTTCTCCGCACTGTCTGTCAGTCCAGTTCCAGGTGATCCAACACACTCTTCTCACCTCTGTGGGCACTGCATGAGAACAGTGTGAATGAGTAAGTGACATATTTGGGGAACAAACATGGATGTGCAGAGCGATCTAGTTGGATCACCTTTTGTCATCACTCTTTGATGGAGACTTGGAGGCTGAGTCCTTGTCAGCCTTATAGGCATGTAGGGTGAACAGCCAATCTGTGCTCGGTCCCTCCCCTCACGGCTGCCTGTGCAGGTCTGAAAGAAAGGCTGCTGTCGTAAAATACCACAGCCTGGCTGGCTTAGGAGAACGCACCTGTTTTCTCATGGCTCTGGAAGTTGAAAACTTCCTAAGTTGAGGGCTGTGCAGGGTTGATTTCCCCAAGCACCATCCTGTGTCTTTCTGATGGCCTCACAGTACCTGCCAGGCCCTTGTTCTGTGCAAACCCTGTGCTTCCGTGATGTCTCCTGTTCTCACTGGGCACCAGCTAATGTTCCATTAGAAGCTTACCCTGAAGACCTCAATTGAACCCAATCACCTTCTTAAATATTTTAAAAATTGTGCCTCCCCCCACCACCCGTGAGTGTGCCCATGAGTGTGTGTGTGTGTGTGTGTGTGTGTGTGTGTGTGTATGTGTATTTGTGCATATGAGTGAAATGCCTGAAGAGGCCAGAGGAGGGTGTTGGATCCCCTGGAGCTGTCATACATGGATGCTGGGAACTGAACTTGGTTCCTCTGCAAGAGTAATACTTGCTTTTAACCACTGAGCCATCTCTCCCATCCCTCAATTGCTTTCTAAAAACCATCTCCGAGGCTGGAGAGATGGCTCAGCAGTTAAGAGCACTGACTGCTCTTCCAGAGGCCCGGGTTCAATTCCCAGTACCCACATGGCAGCTCACAACTGTCTGTAACCCCAAGATCTGACACCCTCACACAGATATACATGCAGGCAAAACACCAATGCACATAAAATAAAAAATAAATTTAAAAAAACTTACAAAAAGAGACCATCTCCTTAAAGAGTTATGTGCACAAATACTGGGACTTCACATGAATTTGGGGGAAGGCAGTTCAGTCCCTGAATACCATAAATTAGAAAGTGGAAATGTCCTGAAGTCTTAAGTGATGAGAGCCACTGGACACATAACTTAATGATCAAGAAGATCTATGAATCTCGGGGCTTCCTTTTCTTCATGGATCTTTGACAATATTGACCTAAAGTTAGGTTCTAGTTGTGCTTATTTTCTTTTGAATTATAAGTATTGAAGTTTACTAAATGTCCCATCTGAAAAAAAAGTCCAATCTGAAAGTAAGTTGACTTTGGAACAATCACATACAACATTGGCTGCTGAATATTACATCAGAATAAAATTGTCAATAAACCTCCATAGGAGAAATTATGATCCCAGGATTCAAAAATTAGAAATCAGTATATAAAAGGTATTTAAAAAAAAAAGCAAAAGAAGACAAGAAAACATTTTTTTTTGTTGTTCATTCATTTGCAAGGTCTCTGTAGCCCAGGCTGGCCTTATTCACCGTGTAGTTGAAAATGACCTTGGAAGCCTGATCCTTCTGTCTCCACCTCCCACGTGGGGATTATTGACCTGGGTCACCATGCCTAGAGGAAAAAAAAATTAAAAGATATTTCTAATAACTCAAGTTAAAGAAACATGTAAATCTGTGTATAGACAGGAGTAGTAAAGGAAAAATTTCAACTCCATTAGTACAGAAATTAATTTTTAAAGATTCATTTATTTATTTAAAATATTTATTTACTTTATATGCATGTCTTAGTTATGATTTCTATTGTTGTGATGAAATATCAGGACCAATGTCAAGTTGAGAAAAGGGTTCATTTCACCTTTCTCTTGCAGTCTGTCATCCAAGGAGTCAGGGCAGGCTCTCAAGGCAGGAACCTGGAGGCAGGAACCTGGAGGCAGGAACTAGTGTAGGCCATGGAGGGGCGCTGCTTACTTTCTTGTTCCTCATGGCTCACTCAGGCTGCTTTCTTATACCATCCAGGGCCACCACACACAGTTAGCTGAGCCTTCCCACATCAGTCATCCATCAAGAAAATGCTCCACAGGCTTGCCCTCAGGCTGATCTTGTGGGAGCGTTTTCTCATTTGAGGTTCCCTCTTTTCAAATGACTAGCCTGTGTCAACTTGACATAAAACTGGCCAGTACAGTGTATGAATGTTTACCTGAGTATATGTCTGTGCACTATATGCATGTAGTGCCCATGGTGGCCAGGAGAGGGCATCCGATCCCCTGGAGTTATAGACAGTTGTGAGTTGCCATGAGGGTGCTGGGAATTGAACCTGGTTCCTCTAAAAGAGCAGTAAGTGCTCTAAACTCCTGAAGCAACTGGAGAAGCCACCAAATTACTTTGATAAATCAACATAAATGCAGGCAATAGACACAGGCTATAGAAGATAATATAAAACTAATTGTTTATTAGTTCTAATTCTGTCAAGGATTTTTTGGTTTGGATTGTGCATAAAACATGTTCAATACTGAAAGTATAAAGTTTAACGTGAAGTTCCACAGCTTTCATCCCAAATGCCAATGCTAACTCTGTAAAAGTTCATTGAATTGTGTAGACGTTGAGTCTTAATTTTGGTGTGTGATTTTTTTTTTATCAGTTTTCAAGGCTTTATAAATAAAGTTTATACAATTAAAAAAAGTAATGAATATTTAAATTGTATGGCATTAAATACTCATTTTTTCAAAAGAAGATGATTGAAAGTACATGCTATCCATCTCACTTTAGAAGTCTGATAAATTGCAAAACTAAAGAGATAAAAACATAAATGAAAGTAGGAATTAGTAAAACAGGATAAGGATACTGTCTCCAGAGCTGTTACTCTGAGAAGTATCCCATAGACAATGAAACTGCACACCGTCACTAACAGACCACTAATTGTATGATTATATCTGTAAGTTTAAAAAGACAGGTAAAATAGCTTTCTTGAAAAAGCGATTTGAATTGATGAATAGTCAAAGCATTCTGTTCCCTGCTTCACCTATGACCACAAGCAGTAAACCCAAATATCTGGGCCATAAATTCAAAGCAACCAAAGATACACACAAAAAATTAAGATCTATAAGCTATATGAAGGTATGAATCGGTTTTTAGCAATTTAGCCAATTCACACAAATTGCCAGTTCAGTCATAAAAGTGGCATGGTACTAGTTCTGAGTATTTCAGAAATGCAAAGGAATACACAACACAAGGAAATTTCTGTATCTGTCTTGATATATATAGCAGGAAACTGAAGCCACAATAAAATACGATGCTTTCCATCACGTAAAAGATTTACAACACTTTGTTTTGATGAAAATTCTTCTTTACAAAAGACCATCTTATCTTCATATCCCAACTTCCCTCTTGCTCCTCACCACCTCTCTGGATCACTGAAAGCCATCTTATTTCCAATTCTTCATTGGTTTTGGCGCCTGGAGCCATTTGCTGAAAATCAATGGCTTTCTTTTTCAGGTGTGAAATGCTGAGTAATTGAAAGGATGCGCCAGGCTTGGGAGAGAATGCTGGTCTTGTGGATGTCCAATTCTTCTTAACTATCTCAGATGTCAACCTGTCTTGCCACGGTGAGGATCAATCTTCCTGTCTGGCTGGATCCTTCAGATCCTATTTCCTGTAGAGCGCCCTTCTAAGGCAGCGGCTCTCAACCTTCCTAACGTTGTGACCCTTTAATACAGTTCCTCATGTTGTAGTGACTCCCAACCATACAATTATTTTTGTTGCTACTTCTGATCTACCTGGATAGCTGCTTCTGGATTGTCTTTCCTAGACCAGAGGGTGAATGCTGGACTGTGGTACCTGCTACAAGGGTGAAAAGAGGGGAACCATGGGACCTGGCATCTTTGCAGCTTGTCCAAAATGGAACCTTTTCTTTTGTGTACCCCTTAATGTGCACAGGTTTCCTACATGGGAAAATGTTACATATGCAGAAAACCACACATGTCTTCTTGTTTAAACATAGGGAGTTTAATCTTGCTTTAGGCCAATCCTTGAAGAGATGTAAAAAACTGGCATGGTGTAGATGACAGAAGCCCCATCATTGGGAGCATAGGGATGCTATTGACAGTTTTATAGAGAATTCCTACTAGAAAAACCTGTTTTAAAAACAAGAGTTATACAGATGAGGGCTGGAGAGACAGCTCAGTGGTTTACAGAACTTACTGTTCTTACAAAGGACCCAGGTTCGATTCCCAGCACTCACAACCTGCCCTGTGACTGTAGTTTCAGAAAGTCTAATGTCCTTTCTGACCTCCACAGGCACCAAGCAGGCAGGTAGTACACAGGCATACATGCAGACAAAACACCCATACACATAAAATAAAATTAATAAATCTAATAAAAATTAAAAACAGTAGTTATAAAAATGAAAAGCAAACTAATAATCTACTATTTGGAGAAAGAAACAGAAATTCAGGATTAGGGTCCGTCAAGGCTGGCAAATTAATGGCCTGCAGTTAAGAAGATGGCCACACGGGGGCAGCACTCAACTGTGGTCAGTGCTGGTCGCTTCAAAAGTAACAAATTAATTCATGCTACCTGAGGTGTTTGTACAACAGTATATGGGTTTCCATTTTTTTCCCAGAAAGTTTCATGACTGAAAGAAAATCATTAATATTTCTTTCTGTAGTGTTATGTCAATAAAAAAGGGAATACATCGAAACTCCCTGCGAGCTTAATCATTTCCTGTCAATATTAGAAGATAAATATTCTTGCCCCTTCATAATATTTAGAGGTTTGTATAGTTTTTTTCTAAATGTCTTATTCACACAATATGTCTAGTTTTATGAAGATAAATATGTTTAGATACTTTTTTATTATCTTTGTATGTATCACCCTTGTATTTTTTTTTCCCCTAAATACTTTTACTTCAGAAAAATTGGGACAGTTTTAAACTCAGAACTTCATGAGTTGTGGGCTGGAGAAATGGTTCAGGGGTTAAGAGCTAGTACTGCTCTTTCAGAGGACCCTAGTTCAGTTCCCAGCATAGACCTCAGGCATCTCACAACCAACCACCTGTAACTGCAGCCCAGGGGATCCGACGCCTTCCTCTGGCCTCACATGCACAAATCTGTACATACCCTTAAATAAAAATAAATCTTAAACACTTCATGAATGGGTTGTGGGTTACCAAGTCTCACCCACCAAAAATACATTTTTTTTTCTTTTCTTCCTCCAGCAGTGTCTACCTTTATACAGTAGTAACATACGGGTGATTCTTCACGATGCATTTTCAGTTTTGTATTTTTCTACTTTCCGTTGGTTCAGGTAGAGATGTCCTGGCCATGTGGCTCGGGGCCAAGTGTCACTTGGAAGTTGAAAGCAAGAAGCAGAGAGCCCTTAGACAGCCAGGCCTGCCTTCCAGGGACTGCTCATCCCTGGCTGTAAAAGCAACGCATTTCTATTATTCGATGCCTGAATTCGAGCTTTCTGGGATGGCAGGAACTTGTCTTGGTGGAAGCTCTTGCTATATTCTGGGCAGGAATCCAGCACTTTCTGTACTTTATCACGTGGACTCTGCACAAACCCTCTATGGAAGGCAGATCTGATACTTATTTCCATTAGATAATGAGTTACACCAAAAGAGGTTTACTATGCGGCCAAGGTCACACAAGAGAGGCCCGCTGTGCTGATATATTGTGTACCCGAATAAAATTTGCCTGAAAGATCAAAGAAGCAGAGCCAGCCACAGCCACCACCTCTTACCTCACCAGCTCCTCTTGCAGAAAGGGCTTCAGTAAAAAAAAAAAAAAAAACGCCTTTAGCTCCTTCCTCCTCATACCTTATATACCTTTCTCCGCCTAGCCATCACTTCCTGGGATTAAAGGTGTAAGCCACCACTGCCTGGCTCTGTTTTCTTCCTAAATGTTTGTTTCTGCTGTTCTCTACAGACACATAATGCAAATGGTCTTTATTTCAATTAAAAATTAAAGCTGGCTTTGGAGTTGGAGTGTGGCACTCTCCTTCTCTAAACCCAAGCATGCTTGTTAAAAGAAAATGCAAAATCTCTATATCATGTCAGAAGAGCCACCTGATATGGGACAGAAGAAAAACCAAAATTAAGGGACTATTCTATTGCTACTAATCTCATAATCCTTTGGTTTAATTTTGACTCTTTAAAACTTTTCTTTTCTTTCTTTTTTTTTTCTCTCAAGACAGGGTTTCTCTGTGTAGCTTTGAATCTTTCCTGGAACTCACTCTGTAGCCCAGATTGGCCTCAAACTCACAGAGATCCACCTGCTTCTGCCTCCTGAGTACTGGGATTAAAGGCATGCACCACCATCTCCCAGCTTAAAACTTTTCTTAAGGTATGAATTTTATATCAAAATTTATAAGATTAATATATAGATATTAAACTTTTATCATGATATTAATGGTCATAGAGAGAACAAACTAATTCTAGAAAAAATACTTCATCTAGCTTCCTGTACATGATTTCGGGTTTGAGTCTCTTTCAGTTTTCTGCAGTGAACCATGACCACACCTAATAGTGACTTTGAAGTCTCCAAAAAGATGATGGGACCCCACAACCATGATTCTATCAAGACTGACAATTCCACCAAGCTGACAGACACCACCCAAAGACTGGCTTTAGACTACAAAGTGCTCAGGACAATATCAAGATGGCTAGCTGAGATGATATAGCCCCACAGACTACTCCAATCAGAACTTGACCATAATCCTATATTTTCTTTGTGCCCCCATAAGACTACCAGGGCACCCAATCAGCAGGAAGTATCCTAGAAAATTATGCCCACATTCCCCAAAAATGGATTATGGATGTTTGTCTTTGTTTAGGAGTTGGTTAAAAATTGTTGATGGTTATAGTCAATCTCTTTCTAAAAGAAAAAAAAAAGAGGATATAGATAAAAGATAGATTGTTTAATTCACTCTGAAAAGAGAAAAGGGAGAATATAGATATGACAAGATAAAAAGGTAGATTATTGAATTTAATTTTAAAAAGCAACCACTAGTTTAAATACTTTACATTGGATTGGATTTTTGTATATTGTATACAAATTTTGTATATTGATACAAAGTTGAGATTACTTTTGTTGGAACATACTGTACATACACTTCTAATCTTGTTCAAGGTATTGTACCTATACAGTTCGTTTAACAATGTAATGCAAATTACTAGTCCTTGAAAGTTATTATTACCAACTATTTAGGATATAAAGAAATGCAGGTTAGTGGTTAGTCATTACAATCAAACTTGTAGTCATGTTAGGTATGTTTTCAAGGTCGAACAGAGATATATTTTAGAAAGACAGGTCATCTTCAAACATTTCAGAGATCTACAGAATATGACATTTAAGATATTTTAATGACATAGATTCTTTTTATGACTATAGACATGTCTGCTCCTGGCAGCACCAATCTACTTCAGAGAAGATAATGGGCATCGAAGAAACTCCATATGGAGTTTACTTTCTTTGTGGCAAAGTTAACCACTGGGTAAGAAATAGCCCTTGCCTTGACTGCTGACAGTATGCTATCCAAAATAGACAAGCAGGACACAAAAGAAAGAATTGCTGAATTTTGCCAAGACTAAGTAGGACAGCCCTTCAGAAAATCCCACTTCACAGAAAAGTCTATCAGATATGCTAAGCCTGTAGGCTGAATATGGATGCCCCAACATTTCAGAGAAACCTTGGGTGACTGTCCAGGCAACCAGCTGTTTCTGTCATTTCTCACATTTTTTGGAAGTTGCTTGCCTGCACTTGCTGTTTACTTAGGTAATATTATTTCCTTCTCGGGCCTCTGAGGGAGTTGAAGACTAGATAGTTATTAGTTTTCCTTGTTAACAAATTCAGAAAAGAAACTCACTAAAGATGTGTGAAGTGTATAAATTTGAAAGACAACAAAAGATAGTTTTTGGTTGGTAATACAAGTTAGGATAGAAAGTGAATTAGGTACACCACTTTGAACTCACCAAAATATAATAAATAATGGAATATTTTCTCTGAATCTGGCAAATGTTAATGGACTAGACATTGTTAATGTAATTCTTGACTGTATATATTGTATATAGTTATTGTACTTATTGTATATAGTTTTTCTTATATTAGTGATTATCTTCTTTTATTATTTTAGACAAAAAGGGAAATGTGGTGATATATTGTGTACCCTTATAAAATTTGCCCTGAAGATCAGCGGACAGAACAAGTCACTAGATTGAACGTAAGTGCTAGGCAGTGGTGGCACACACCCTTAATCCCAGCTCTCAGGAGCCAGAGATCTGTCTGGATCTCTGTGAGTTCAAAGCCACCCTGGACTACATGAGATTGGCTCAGTCTAGGAGAGAAAATAGAGCCAGGCCATGGTGGCACACGCCTTTAATCCCAGGAAGTGATGGCTGGACAGAGAAAAGTATATAAGGAGACGGGAACTAAAGGCTTTTCGGCAGACGTGTCTCTTTCAACTAAAGGCTTTTGCGACTGAAGCCCTTCCGGCAGGAACTCTTTCAGGCTGAGGAGCTGGTGAGGTCAGAGGTGGTGGCTGTGGCTTGCTCGACTTCTCTGATCTTTCAGCTTTCACCCCATTATCAGGCTGTGGGTTTTTATGATAAGACCTTTAGAAATTCGTGTCACACCCCGCATTGCTCTTGACCGTAGTGTTGAAGACTGTTTCCCCTGTCGCTGATGCTCCAAGCCTCCCACTATGTTCTAATTCTCGTTTGTTTTTAGCACTAAAATTATCTCCCCCACAAATACAATGGCTCTGTTTTTCCTTTGACTTCCCTTTCAAATCCTTTTACACAAGCATTTACTTGTTTATGATAAGCCCTACTGTCTTTTCTTTCTCTTCGTTTTTCTCCCTCCTCCTCTGTCGATCTGTTTCATGACCTCCAGGCTCCTGTGACACTAACGGAGCTTCCATTCTCATGACTTGGACCCCTATGTTCTCATTGTTCTTTGCTTTGGATGTTTGCTGGGATGTGTTTCTCACTTCCTGGTTACACCTGGGTCACCCAGCCTCCTCCTTCAGATTCTGCTCAGCTCCAGCTTCTGGACCGTGTTCTCTGACCCTCTAACTCTAGGCTGGCTGATCACCCCTCTGTTCATTTACAGAACATTCTCCACTCTTATCTTTGGCAACGCTCCTTGCAACAACGAGCGACTTGACCTACGAAAATAACAATGGGTCCCTTGAGCAGAGATGGTCTGCTTCATGTGTTTCAGCGGTAGTGGTGACGGACCCAGAGTATGTCTTCAATAAATGTCTTGTCAATGAGAAAATAAGTGGATGAGGTGGAGAGGAGGGCTCCTTAGGCCAGAGCCTGGCCTTGGTTCATCTCTAAAATTATGAATTCTAGAAACTGAAAGAATTGGTTTATCCCAACTTCTTTAAGCTCCCCTAGCATGCCTATTCATCAAGGACAGAGTGGTTCATGCCAACACAGCATGGTATTAAGAAGCATGATGGCAACAGATGCTTATGGAGGGAGTTGTTTATGTGTGCCCTCTTGAGCTTTCAAATACACAATATACTCCCTCCCATAGGATCAGTTTCCATAAGAAACAGGTCCTTTTGCAGCTGGTTGCTGTGAGTAGGGAGTTGGGGTGGGTGTGGGTGCTTGCGGTGAGTGGGTACACGGACTAGGTGGGCACAAAGACTCCTGATGTAGGCAAATTTACGGAGTGTGTTTTGGATGAGTTGGGACAACTTCTAAGAGATTGGGGGAACCTGGCTCACTGCTCATGTCTTCAGACTGAAAGCCAAGTCCCTGAGACTGCCGCACATCTCCTTGCCTCTGAGCTCAGTGTAGAAGAGCAGGCATCATAGCAGTGACAGTGTTTGGGAAGAAGACCTTGGCCAGGGAGCAGGGAGTCTTCAATAAATTATAAGGGAGAAACAAGGGGAGTCACGCCAATCTCTCTGAACCCATTTTTAAAATGACTTTGCTTCACAGATATTTTAAAATTCCTTGTTAAACCAACACAGAAAATGGATTCCATTATAGAAATTTCATGCATGTATGCCATCATGACTTTAAATATGTCTTTCCCTTCTGTGGAATGGGCCGGAGGAGCAGGGAAGCAGTTGCCCGTGGCAAAGAGGATGTGGGTTTAAGAACTTCAAAGTGGGTTAGTGTTCTCCTTCATTCTTGCTTCCTGGATACAGATGGCTGTCAAGATCTTTAAGTCCTTCATGTAAAGCTCTCTGCTGTCTGTCCCTATATTCTATTTCAATAGTCATCACTCTGGTGTGAGCCTCTGTGAGCATGAGCCATCAAACTTACAGTGACAACTTCCTCTCCAATCTCCATGGCTTTAGGCTCAGCATCATCTAACCTCCCCTGCATGGTACAACATCGCATCCATCTCTGTTGAGGTGGCCCCAAATTCTTCATCCTTCCCTGTCCTTCAGGACATCCATTGGGTTCTAATAGGTAGAGATTCTCAGTATAGATTCAGTTTTCCTTCCTCACATTGTCTCGTCCTGTTTCTCTAAGTCAACTGTTCCTGTGTTTCTGTGGCTGTGTCAGGGGGACACATGGAAAATCTTTTTTCTCTGATCACTTTCTTCATCAGGTCAGAATCTTAAATGACAGCCTTGTCAGCCTTTTGGCCTTTGGCTTGCTTGAGATTCTTCAAGCATCTCATCTAGTCTTAATCTCTACTCCCCTCCCTTCCTCTCTGCAGGTCTCAACGACTTCCTGGCTTCTTGTAGGTATGGTGGTCGATGTTGCCAAGTGTCTCCTCCTCCTCTGGCTCTGGATGCTTTGGTGTATTGAGGAGGAGGAGGAGGAGGAGGAGGAACAGAGTCCGGTTTCTCTTCCTTCACTGGCCTCTGTCGTCATCTTCTCTTGGAGGTGGTGTTCTCTGTCTCGCTATGTGTTGTCAGCTGATCAGTTGTTAGTAATAGTCTCTGAAGTACAAGCTACCAAGTGGTGGTTCTGAAGAAGGTGTGTGAGGTACGGGGTGCCCAAGGGAGAGATGTGAGGTCCTGGAGTGCTCTATGGGGGGATGCAGGATCCCTGGGTGCCCTCTGGAGGCTTGGGTTCTTACATGGATCCATTCTGGACTTCTTAGCTGGCTTACTCTTCCAACAAGTCCCACTCATTGCTGCTATAATGTCACTTCCTGTCACCTTCAAGATGGCTCAGGCCATCTCTCCAGAATGTCCACCTGACTGGCAGGAACCTCAGGGACATGAGACACACAGTGGCAGTCTTGGGAACTGACCCAGACCCCTTAGGCCTGCCCCCCCTTCTTTGTCCTTTGATCCTGCTTTAAGACATCCACAAGGCAAATACACTCAGTTTGCATCTACATCCCTCTAACCATGGGTTTCAGTGTCCCTTACTTTGTGTCTTGGTGTTGAAGGTGAGACCTTTGTGGCCTGAGTTACTTTGGTGAAGGAGCCCTCATTTGCTATGAGTTGGCTCGGACACACACTCCTCCATGGGATGAAAAGGGCACAGAATTCTTACAATGGTGTGTGTTCCTGACATGTCCTGTGTTTCTCTGGAACGGAGTGATATTTGCAGGGCAGATGGGTGGCTAACTCAAAGCTCTTCAATGGCTACCTGACCTTCCAAGTCTATAGACTGTGCTGTCATCAGATGTTAATTTTTAGCTTTAAATTTTAGTTTTCACATTGGTGAAGTGGTAAAAATCCAACCTGGCATTCTTAAACATTCTCGAACAGCATTTTTTTATAAATTAAAGCAGCAGTCAGATTTTAGCATGCATTTAGAAGTGAAGTACCATACAAAGCACCTGACCGTGTTTTCATCTGACCTTCCCATTAGCCACTGAGTTGTGCCTTGTTAATGTCGGCCTCATTTTACAAGCGAAGGTGACTAAGGCTAGATAAGCTACAAGCTGTCCCAAGGCCACGACCCACATGACTTCTACATGTGCACTCTCGGCCACCGTGGAAGATAGTTCCCCGCCCCCGCCCAAATATAGCACCTAGTGTACTTGTATCCACCATGTTAAAAATTGGTCTTCAGAGTTTGTCCAATTAGGTATGTCCATCCCATACACGAGAGAACTTGTGTCTACAAAACAACTGGTAAATTCCAAAGTGTTATTCTCAGAACTTTCCAGAAATGTGCCTCCTACCGTTGTATATATCCAAAGCCTACATAACCTACTTCCAGTCTCCTTCCGTCCAAACCTTGGTTCTCCGTGGTCTCAGGTCCGCCTGAAGCATATACCAATTGCTGCTAATACAGCTGCTCAGCAGCTCCATGTTCCCCATCCTGGTGTTTCTTGCATTACCTTGTGACTAATGAAAAAGGCAATATCACATGCATTGATACCCCTCATCTATCCTAAGTGCCTAGAGTAACACTTGCAGGTATTTTCTCATGTGGCACTTCAACTCTGTTTAGTAGATTAGCAACTGCTGTTGCTACCCTTTCATTTGCAAGAAGGTGTCCCATGAAATGGATGGAAAGAGAGGCGGCCAGAATTAGAATATAGACTCTGGGGAGGTTTTACAATGCTCTCCTCACCTAGTAGAGAATCTGTGAGTGGCTGAGTGAGCACTCTGGATGAAGGAGAATTTTGGTCAGGTCTGAGAGCTGGAATAGCCTGAGACAGCTGTATTATAGAGACAGAGGGAACTAGACGGCAAATCAATAGTGTCGCAGAACAAGACGGCCACTTCATTTCCAAAGAAGTTCATTTGGATTGCAGCAATTTTGCAGATGTTTCCTCAAAGGGCTGAAGAAACGGCCCAGCACTCTCTAAATTGCATGCTTGGTGGCCAGAAGTGATTCTGTGTGTGCTTCCGAGTACAACTTCCTGCCGCCATTCTGGTGACCACGTGACAAGTTCAGCTCAAGAACCTTCCTGGGAAGCCCACTTGGAGCTCTCACAGGACACAACTCCAGTCTATGGTCAGGACAACCCACACTGCTCCTAAGGGAGAGGATTGCTAGCAGGAATTAACCATGGTGTCTTCCTGCTCTCATTGAAAGCAAGCTGCCACCTCCTCCTCCTTCTCCTGACCCCCCTCCTTCTCCTGCACCCCTCCTCCTGACACCCCCTCCTCTCGACCCCCTCCTCTTCCTACTGTTCCCCCTTCTCCTCCTCCCCCTCTTTCTTTTTCAAAGACATCATCACAAAGAGAGTCTAAGAGATAATGGTTCTGCTGAGATGTGGCAGCAGATCCAGGACTTTGCTCGCTGCCCTCTCCAATACTTACACATCACTTACAGGATACCCAAGTGAGTTTTAGGACAACAGTGGCTCATATTTAATATTCATGAATAAAATAAATAGCTTGTGATAATCTCAGCATGGAAATAGAAAACAACATATGAAGGGCCGGTGAGATAGGTCAGAAGGTAAAGGTGATTGTGGCCAGCCTACTGATTTAAATTTGACCCCTGAGATCCATGTGGTGGATGGAGAGAACTGACTCCCACAAGTTGTCCTCCGAGCTACTGTGTACTAATGCAGTATGTGTACACCCATACACATATACTCACTCATGCAAAACAACTAGAGAAAATGTTCTCATAAAGCAACAGATCAAGAATGAAAAGATATTTGTGACTGAGCTGGATAGGGAACAGAAAATCTGCATTTCTTTTCTTTCTATGTGACCCCAAAGAATACCAGCCCTATCAAATGCATCACAGTATTGGCTGTGTGTTGCAGGGTCTGAGCATAGTGAGATTGCACCCCTAAAAGACGATGGCAAAGCCTCCAAGACCACAAAAAGTTGTGAGTGTGTATGATTGTGTGTGTGTTTGTGTGTGTGAAAGAGACTGTGTGTGAGTGTGTGCTTATTTATATCTAGTTTGTTTTGATTGGTGAAGAAGTGCAACGTAGACAATGCTGAAGTTTTGTGTCGAGAACCTTTTATTAACCACACCATTTGGTGAGATCAGTGTTAACTCAAGTTGCTTTGAGTTACCTCTCCGCCATAGAACCAGTGATTTCCTGGACCTGGACAGAAAAGCAGCAAAACACAGTGGTAAGGAAAAGAAATGTTAGAAATGAGAGTCATGGGAGGTAGGGTAAGACCCTTGGATTTAAGGATATTAAGAACATAAATGATGAGACATTAAGCTTTGCATAATGTGTATAAATATGCAGCTATGTGGCCTGTGTGAAGATAAGCTAGGAGACTTTTTGGCATATTGAGTGTAATGTCTGGTTCTTATGTTTGGCTCCTGTTATTATGGTACCAGTATTAAAAATTTAACATAATTGAATTGTGATTTGTGAACAGTGTCTGGAATCTTCCATTAGCTCAAAGCTCTTCTTCTTTTTCTTTTACGTGTGCGCACGTGTGTGTGTGTGTGTGTGTGTGTGTGTGTGTGTGTGTGTGTGCGCGCGCGCATGTGCATGCAAGGTACTTCAATTTTTACATACATTTCAATATAAAATACGTGATTGCCTTTTGTCTTTGTGATTTATGCATCTAGAAGTCATTTTTCCATGTTACTTTTGCTTAGAGTCATATTTGACTGTCCACAACTTAGGGTTATTATATTATAATCAATTTGAGATACTTCCTGTGACCCAATCTTCTTTCTATTTGAGTTTGCATGAATATTCATGTATGTGCTTAATTCTATAATGTCAGAATCCTGACAGAGCATGGGAATTATTCATACTAGCAGTACTTAATCACTTGTGCGATCCTTCAGGGAGGGATGTTTAAACAGTTCTCTGCTGCTGCCTGAGAGGATAAATACTGCAAGACTCTCACTTGTTGAAGACGTTTTTGTAATGCCATCCTGTCTTCATGAACCTGTTCCTATCATTAAATCAAAGAAACCATTTTGGTTTCTTCCCAAAAAATCTTCCTGAGGCCTGACTGACAGTTTCTACAGAGGTACCTGGGAATTAAAGAGCTGACAACCGTAGGAAAAACACCGTTCTGCTGTGGATGATACCACCATTTGTAATACCAGGTGTCTAGCCATTTGCTTTTTATTGCCAATTGAATTTCAGAACAGCTACACAGCTAAGACACCCGTGAAAACTAACCTGTAAGAAAACAAAAATGGGAGCAAGCAATTTACTGGGTTTTTTTTTTTAAGGTAAAAATGACCCAAATTTAATATATTGCTATGATGCTGCAACATCAGCCTTAGATAAAGGCAGGACAGGTAGAGGGAGATAATCACAGGTCCTCACTCTGAGAGCCTCTAACATGAGGGATCAGCTTTAGCTTATAATTGTGTCTTCTGACTTTGAAAGTTCCTTTTGGTGCTGGTCACCTGGCTGAAAACGCTGATGAGCAGAGCGGATTTCCTAGGTTTTTTAATGTAGTCGCAAGACCCTTCCTGGTAACTGTCTTTTCACATCATGCTCAAGAGTGACTTTAATTTTCTAATCCCAAAAGGAGCGAGCCAAATGACAGTTCTGGTCTATCACTTGCCCTCCCTTAGAACTGTTGGGAAAGCAATTAAATGCCTAAGTGACAGACACGATAGATTTTGGCTCCATTGTTGCTGTTTAATGCAGGCAGACTAAGTGATTCTCCAAGATTAGATTTTCGTGACAAGCCCTACCCCATCATATCATACAGAACTGTTATTTGTCAAAGAAGCCATATTTGATTTTGACTGTTACAGAAATGTAAGAGGGAAAATCCCCGGGTTCTAATCCACATTTAAGAAGCACATAAGCCTGAGCTCTAGAAAGTTTACTATAGCTGTTTGTTCTGATGCAGAAGTCTGACCTCCTCCAAGTATTCTGCTGTTTGGAATGAGTACATAAAACTGTTCAAGACATCCACACTTGTCTCCCCACAGAATTCTGGGAAATAGCCCTAGGTCAAGTCTTTCTACAGCTTTGTTTTGTTTTGTTTGTTTGTTTCAGTTTTATAGTTCTCTGTAATGTTGGGATTCACAGAAGTAAACACCTAACCACCTAACTTTGAAAATAACCCTGAATGTAAATGGTCTCAACCCTCTACTTGAAACACTCAGATTAGCTGAAAGACTTAAATACAACACCCAAGAATTTGTGCTTGGAAGAAATACGCCTCAACAACAAAGATGTGTAGAAGTCAAAGTGGAATATTGAAGATGACAGTCTAAGAAAATAAAATAGGAAGTAAGCAGGACTATTCTAGTAGGTAGACTTCAAGTCAAAATTGGTCAGAATTGATAGAGTTAAAACATAGGAGAAAGGAAACCATCCCTCTAAAGAGTATACAATGATTGTTTGTGTGTACATGCATTTGTATGCATGTGTGTGTATGCATATGCATGTATGTGTGTACATGTGCATATGTGTACATATAGATGTATATGTATGTATGGTTATATATGTATATGTGCATGACTATATGTGTGCATGCATGTATGTTTGTATGTGTGTTTACATGTATTGTGTGATGCATGTACATACTGTATGTCTACATGTGTATATATGTGTGTGGGTGTATGTATGTTTATATATGTGAGTATGTATGTGTATGCATCTGTATATAAATATATGAGGACAGAACCCCTAATATATAAATAAACTATTCAATAAATTAATACATGGGAATAAAATAGAAACCTCCTGCCTAGAGGAACCACTAGTCATTTGCAGACTCGACAGAAGACTTCTGCTTCTCACAGCAACTTCCTTTCAAAGAATGAAATATTGAAAGAGGAGGGGAGAGACAATTTTTCCAGGGGAGAAAGTAGATAAATAATAATCCAGCCAGCTGATAAAGGTGAATGTCGCCAGTCATCAATCAGGCTGGGACTTGGGGCCTTTGATGACACCTGATGAAGTTGACAGCTAGCCTTGGTGACTTTGCTTCCTCCAGATCGTAATGCCAACGTATGAAACCCAGATAAGTCACAAAATAATAAAGTCATCCACAGGATACCTCAGCACTGCTTCTCCAAAATCTCAAGGTCAATAAAAACACGAAAAGTGAGATAAATTGCCACAGCTAAAAGGAGACTGCTGAGTTATATAAATGAAATACCTCTCTATCCTGCATGGAATCCTGGGGCAGAAGACAGGCATCGTGTGGGTAACACAGCTTGTCAACTTGACAGGATCCAGAATCACCTGGAAGACAAGCCTCTGGGTGTGTCTCTGAGGATTTTCCTGACTGGATTCATGGCAGTGAGACATCCCACGCTAATTGCAGGTGGTATGGTCACTCCATGGCTTGAGATCCTGGGTGGAAGGGAGATAAGAATACCAGCTGAGCATTCAGTTTTCTCTACTTCGTGAATCCCCGCTGCTGCCTCAAGTCCTGCTGCTGCACCTCCCTCCTGATGATGGAAGGCACCCTCAAACCGTGAGCCAAAATAAACCCTCCCTTCTTTAAGTTGCATTTGTCAGGGATTTTGTCACAGCAACAACAGAGCTAATAAGCTTTTGTCCAACACTGAGAAATCTGAGCAATGTATGGACTTTAGTTACTAACTCTGTATCACGTTTGCTCACTAATCTCACCACAGGTACCCTACTGATGTAAGATATGATAATGGACAGGGATGGAGGAGTGGCTCCTTCCAGAGGACCAGAATTCAGTCGCCGTCATTCACATCTGTCAGCTAACAGCCGTCTGTAACTGCACTCCAGGGAATACATTGTTCTCTTCTGGCCTCTGTGGGCACTCACACAATTGTGGCACACATTCACACAGATAGACACGCATACACATAAAAAAGTTTTAAAAATACAAATCAATGGGAGAAGCTGTAGAACGAAAAAGTCACAGGATTTTTGTACTGTCTTCCCAACTTTGTAAATCTAAAACTTGTCTAATGGTACAGTTTATTTAAAAAATCCTTCAAATATCAATTGTCATCTGTAGCCGTATAGTACTTTATCATGGAATATGATTCTTTTCATAATTGGAAATGTGAGGAAAGAATATATTTATGATGACATAACCACTCACTCTGTGGTATTAAACATCACATTTACTGGTATTTTTACCACATGTTGCTTTGTTCGTGTGAGACTTCTTTCTTGCCTTTGCTCTTTAACTAGTTGCAATAATATCAGGCACAAAGTTAACATGAAGTTATTGGCCTTTTTTCTCATTTTGTATAATATTTATTTTTAAAAATTTAAAGATAATCAGTTGAATGAAGGTACCAAATGTTTTGTCAAATATTACTTTAATATTTGTCTTTATTGTATGTATATAAGCCAGCATCTATTGCACCATATGCATGCAGTACTTGAAGAGACCAGAAGAGGGCATTGAATCCCCCTGAAATTAGAATTACAGGTGATTATGAGCTGCCATGTGGATGCTGGGAACCAAACCCAGGTCCTCTGAAAGAACTGCAAGTGTGCATAACCACTAAGTCACCTCTCCAGCCCCCTACCTAATTTTTTTTTTGGGGGGGCAGACATCATAGGTTGGCTCACCTAAAATCCAAACCCAAGTTCTTTCTGCTTTTCCTCACTACACTAGAGTACAAACTTCAAAGACTCCATTCCACAGCTTTCCTTATAGCAAGGGTGTGGCTATGTGCTTGGCCTGGAGCTGTGAGCACAGTGTATGCATTGCTTTCTTATGCTTGCAGAAACACAACAGTCAAAATGATAGCAACTCTCCTAGACAGCTAAGAACAGAGTGTCCAACCCCCAAGTGTCTTGAGATGGACTCCAGTTATAGAAACAGACTTCCCTTTGTTTAAGTCACTGGGGTGTGCTTTGTTTTGCCATTAAACTATTCCTTTCTAAAAGCATTTGAGTTCCTATGAGCTCGGTTCAGTTGTCTCTGCGGATTTCCCTATCATGATCTTGACCCCTCTTGTTCATATAATCCCTCTCCCCTCTCTTCGACTGGACTTCCAGAACTCTGCCTGGTGCTTGGTTGTGGATCTCTGCATCTACTTCCATCAGTTACTGGATGAAGGCCCTGTGGGTCTGTTTGAGGGGACCCTGGCAGTATGATCAGGATCTATCCCCGGTGCATGAGTTGGCTTTCTGGATCCCATTACCTGTAGTCAGACACTGCTTACCCTTGATGCAACAGGGAGGGGTTTGGTCCTGCCTCAACTGAATGTACCAGGCTTAGCTGTTCCCCCATGGGAGAACTTACCCTTTTGGAGGAGGGTATGAGGGGTGGATTGGCAAGGGGGAAGGTGGGAGGGAGTGGGAAGAAGGATGAGAGGGGGATCTGTGGTTGGTATATAAAATGAATTAAAAAAAATTACAAAAAGAAAAGAAAAAAGCATTTGATATTTATTCATTCATTTGATTGCAATTGTTTTGTAAACTCTTTATGTTAGAAAACTAATATTTGCCAAAGAGATTAGTATAAATTAACTCCACAAACTCATCACCAGGCTCGATGGTAATCAACTCACAGCTGATCTGATTTCATTTAAATGCATTCTTGTACCAATGCATTTTTGTATTCGGCTCCACCAAGCATCCTACTGATGTAATACTACCTCCGAGTATAACTGTTACACATAGATATTTAGCATCAGAGATACACAGGTATCTGATGAATAATACTATTCCTTGTTAATATTATTCCTTATCTATGAAATTATTGAATCAATAAGTAATGGCGAGTGCCTTTTGGAAAATAGACTATAAAAAACTCAGGCCTAATCTTATACTGTTGAACCCTCAGGTTAGAGATAATTTAATGTTCATAAATTGCCAAAACCAAAACAGACTTTATATAATATATGGGGTTCAGAAATCTTTTATAAACATAATTAAAATGTACGCTGTGTGTGCAAGCTGTAAATCTAACTCACAATCCACCTAATCCTGTGTAAATGAGTTTGGCCTCCTGCAGCTGTTGGTAAGATTGAATGTATGCAGATAGCTCAGAAACCAATGATGTCTTTGTTTTTCTTGGGAGCTAAGACAAGGAGGATTCATCCATCCCTGAACTAGCGACAATCTTCAATTTTTCTACCAGTTTTATAATACCAATTTCAAATCCTTCCAAGTTTTGAGAAATCCCAGTGCCATACAGCAGCCTTACCCCTGAACAGAAGCTGAGAGTCTCATGTGGTCCTTCAGCATGTTGACCCCATTACAATTCTGTGTTCTGTCCTGTACCTGCAGGCCTTTCTACCTTTCTTACAGTGTCTGCTGCCACAGAGATCTTTTGAAGTCAAGGAATTTGCTTTTCCTGGTCCCCAGTGCCACGTGGTCAGCCTTTCTTAATGGGTGCTCTGTGAGATTGGGTTGATGCATGAATTTGACCATCACACACTCATGGTTGTCCTCTGTCTTCAACCCTCTCTCCTTCCACACCAACTCCTGAAGCATACACTCCTTACTTCCCAGTAGCTACAGCATCTCCCCAAGACTCAAGGTCCAAGCTCCTCTACTGAGTTTCAAGGCAGCAACTTCATTTCACACATGCTTCTCACATCAACTTGTTGTCTACTGTTTTCTAATAGAAACCTGTGAGGACTGTTTTTTTTTTCAACTGTGGCTTTCCTAGTTGTTACACCCTTTTCCAGTTGTGTTTTAGTAGGGTGTTTTGTATGTTTATTTAAGTAGCACACAGAAGCATGGGTGTTGTTATGGAATTTCCATAATCCATTTTACATTGGTCCTCACCCTATCCTTCCCCTGTTCCCCCATCCTCCCCTCCAGTCTCTGTCCTTCCCGAAGCAGCAACCCCCACTTTGATGTCGCATGTACTCCCTTTGTCCCTTATGCAGCCCTCAGGCTTCTCTTTTCCTTCTCATGGCCACCTTTCTAGCCTTCTAGTTTCATGACATGTACTCCCTCATACATGCGCGCGTGCACGCGCACGCGCGCACACACACACACACACACACACACACACTAAAATCCTGTATTCACACCTGAAAGAAAATATGTGGCACTTGCTTTTCTAAGTCTGGGTTACTTCCCCTAATATGGGGATTTCCGGTCGCATCCATTTTCCTGCAATGGCATGGCATCATTTCTCTATGCAGCGGAACAGAATTCCACTGTACCACGTTTCTTCTCTTCATGTGTTGGTGGACATGAGTGAAGCCTTTCCCTCTAACAAAAACCCCTTTATCAGCTCTGCTCTTGGCTGCCGATCTTCCTGTTAGGGAACCTCACCAAGCCTCACCAGCTTCCACTTCCCTCATAAACACAGCTTCTGCGTGGGGGTGGTGCTTCCTCCTCCCACCGCGCGCGTGCGCGCTTCTTAAATTGTATGTAGGTATGTAATATGCAGCATAGATAGGCATACCCTATTTCATCTGAGGACAGGGAAGCCTGAGAATAAAGATGGAGACTAATATTAAAATACCCCTATGTCTTGCACAGTGCTCCTGCATGTTGCATGTCAAGATGACTGTCAATGAGGAGCTGCACAGATAACTACGGAGCCAATCGTAATTTGTTGTTTTATGTTGTATCAGCCTCACTTGTTCGTGCTATTGGTAAAAATATCCCATATGGCATATTTGTATGCATAGATGATGTATGTGAGTTTTGTAATTTAGAGGACCGGGCTTGGTTTGTAAATATCAAACAAAGAGAAATGTTCTAAAAATAAATATTGTCTCTGCTTCTTGAAAACACTGTCTTTTTGGGTAATGTTTTTAAGTGTAGTAAACTTAGTGACAGATGTGTGTTTTCTGTGAACATAAGAAAGCAAGGGTGCTGAGGCAGAGAGCTGACCTTTGTCTCATGGCTGAGTGATGGGAATTGATGATCTCATTATCAGGAGAAAGTAGATTGTGGAAGTAATGCATGCCGGAAGTCACACAGCCTATCTCACGGGTCATTCAAGCCCACACTGGGGTTGTTACTGTATGAAAAAGTAGGCCATGGGTCACTGAGCTTATATTTGTCTTCCAGGTGGGCCTGGGAAGTGTATGTTCTGTGTTGCCAGCCAGTTTTGAAATGCTCAGCATACCCAGGAAAACTGAGCTTTGACTTTGGGCCTTTGCAAAGCACACTCTGAATACCTCCTTCATCATCATCAGCAGGAGTGGCAGGTGTCGACACCTCCTTTTCCCGCCTTATTTCTGTTTTCTACAAATGCCCACCAAGGACTTCCCTTCGGCTCCTCTCCAACGTTAGCCTAGACAAGCCGCTCATGAAATGCTTGAGAAGATTAGCATGTGTTTTCTGATGGCAAAAGTTACATATACCCTCTGGGGGACTGAGAAGCTGCCGAAAACTAAGCATTAGAACAGAGGAGAGCTCTCTGGTGCCTTGCTACAGTTTCCAGGGATTTTCCCTGAATGTAGGCAACAGCATAGTTAATAAACATAATGAAATAGTTATTTTACTTTTACACAAAGACCGCCATGAAAGTCTACATTCTTGGCAAGTCTCATCGGAATGTCACATAGCTTGCTATTGGGTAGCTCTTCTGTACTTCATTTAGTCACTGTCATTAGACAGGTGGCTTCCGGTTTCTGTTTTTTTCTTTTTTCATAAAGAATATTGTAACGTTTTTGTATGTTCATTTCTGCCTGCATTTTGAATGATTTTCTTAGAAAGAGAGCCATATATTTAAATGCATGCATATTTGTACAGGCAAAGTGGTTTCCCAAAACATTTTACTAGTTTACAATACTGACAGAAATTTGAGAGTGTGTGTTTACTGTGCACAGAGTGTCTCAAAATGCTGATGCAAGAAAATTGGATGTAACTGACAATCCCATGTCTTCTACTGTCTTATCTCCTCCTTTTCCTACATCTCAGCAGATAAAGCTTATTCCTGTGTAAAGAGAAAAATCCAAATTCAATCTGCTATCGACAAATTTATTCAGAGCTATTGTCATTTTGATTCCTTCTCATTCACTTAGTAGTTGATCCCACCACACGAGGCTAGCTCTCACTGCATCCAATCTCCAAGCGCAGGCTTCTCCTTCAAGGTTGTAAATGTCTCCCAGTCTTTGTTTTTTATCTCTTTGTTTTTAATGATACTGTATTATATAGAATTGTGTCACTAAAAATTCTAATCTAGAGCCAGTGAGATGTCTCAGCAGTAAAGGCACTTGTAGCCAAGCTTGGTGACTTCAGTTTGATCTCCAGAACCCACACGGAGGAAGGAGAGAAATGAATCTCACAAGTTGTCCTCTGACCTACACACACACACACACACACACACACACACACACACACACACACGTAATGAAGGTAATTGCTTTTTTAAAATGCTCATTTTGCTCATTATCATCTAGCTTTGTTCTCATACTCTTCTTGCAAGCTCCACTCCCTAGTACCAGGAATTGAATCCAGGGACTTGTGCTTGTGAGCAAGGACTGTATTAGCCAGCTGTATTCCTGGCTTCCTTTTTACTTTGTATTTTGAGAAAGGATCTCACCAAGTTACTTTGGGTAGCACTGGGCTCCCTTTGTAGCCAAGGGTGGTATTGTACTTTCCACACCCCTGTGTTGGTCTCCCAAGTAGCTGTGTCTCTGAGCCCAGTCTGCTTATCTTCCTAGGTCTCTCCATTTCTTTACGCCATTTTTTTTTTTTAGAAGAGTAGTCTTCATTCACTACCTTCCTTTTCCATTCCCAATAGCCTCCAGAACACTAAAATCCTTATTCCTCTAAAAGGGTTTTCCCCAGCAATGAGGAATGACTTATAAATAAATGACTCTTCCTAGGACTCATCTCTTTTGTGCTGTATGACCCCCTTAATGTCCCTGAATCTGATTCCTCTAAGTTTACTTTCCTAGTGATCATTGTCACTGAGATAGATGAAAGTTTCACCCAACGTCCACCTCATGGTGTTGACAGCGATGGCCAAAAATTGACAGTAGAGGAAGGACACGAAGGCTCAATATGGTCTGAAAGTACAGGAAAGATAGCAATAGCTTGCCAGTCTGTGACCATAGTCATGAGGACCTCACATATATTGAGGAAAAATAACACACTATAGGGAAGGATGAGAGAGTAGCTGACAGCAATGGCAGTTGGTCACCAGCAAAGAGTAGATCTCTCTTTTAATTAATTTATTTAGTTCACTCCCATCAAACCCCCCTATGTGCTGAAATCAGCATGGTTGATGAGATGGATGATCTATTGTTTGAGCAGAAGACAAAGACTTATGACAGTAGAAGCCAGTGTCTAAACAGACAGGCAGAGGGTCTTCCAGAGATTGGGGGGCAACAGTGCATTGTGAGTATGGCATCAAATAATATCAAAAGCAGCAGAAACTTCAAAAAGTTGTTTCCTAACATAGGGAGGTAGCATAGCTGGGGCAGGGTCTTGGCAAGACATGAATGATGGTCCTAGCATCAATAGGAATTCTGATTGTTTTAGATAATGAAAAACAAGGCTATTGATACCATAGTTTGTCTAAACAGTATTTGCCAACATAGGATAAACTATTCCTCCAAACACTATAATTTGTTGATCTATACATGCTAGTCTCTGTTTGGGAGCCATGTAGCCAAAGTTAACTGAATGACATCAAATCAATTCGAGTTTCAAATGGCCTTGACTCCGATAGATGCAACCGTCACAATTTCCTGGAATAATAAAAATGACGCACACACTGTTCTCCATCCTTTGTGGACCTCATGGGAAGAAATCAGAAGCACATCTATCACATACCAGCTAAACATCGCAGAGGATAATCTCTACAGACAAAATTACTTCCATTCTAATTAAGTTGCCTGACTCTGAAATCCAGACAGAGCAAGACAAACCCAAAGAGAGTCGTCTTCATTAGTGTAAGATTATCATGACATTCCCCATGGAACTGGCAGCCACAAGGCTGACCGCAGTATTCTGTTCTTTTTGTACCGGCACACTCAACCAGATCAATACAGCAGTGAATCCTGTCTGTCTGCAAGCTGTCCTTAATGATCAGACCAGCACTCCTTCTCCGGAAATGTCATGTGGCTAGACAGCAGGTATAAAGAGAGCAGGTAGCAGACAGGATCAAATGCCTAAAAACCAGAAGTTTCAGTGGGCCTGGGTTTGGGCAGGAAGTCACATGTTTGGCCTACTTTGGTATGAATGATGGGCACCCCTAAGAGAGGCCTTGAAGTGTGTATTTGTGAAAGAGACACTGAGGCTTCCAACCAGGATAGCTTAGTGCTGAGCTCCTGAAGGCACATCAAGAAAAGAAAATACGATGTGCAGTAGAGATGGCATGATCTAAGAAAAAGAGAAAGATGAAAACAAACCTTGAACTCAGTGGGTCTTTGTCATGAATATCACACATTCCTAATAATCCTGTCTTGGGTGATGGGTTAATTTAGTTGGTCAAATGCAGTCTTTGGAGTTATGGGTTCACTAAAGAAGTCTTTTCTTCAGAAGGAAATTGAACTTTCCCACTGAGATGAGGGACCATCTTGTTTCAGCTTCCACTTCACAGCAGTTTAATGCTCAACAAATAACTCCTTCAGCTGGCATTTTAGGAACTGATGGGCTCATAGCTTTTTCATTTGATTTTTAATAATTAAGAATATTTATTTATTTCTTAATGTATATAAGTGCTTTGTTGGTATGTATGGTATATCTATGCACCATTTGTGTGGCTGGTACCCACTGGGACTAGATGAGGATGTCAGCGCTCCCAGAACTGGAGTTAGAGAGGGTTATGAGTCATGTGGGTGCTGGGAATTGAACCTGGGTCCTCTGCAAGAGTGGCAAGCACTCTTAATCACTGAGCCATCCCTCCAGCCCTTGCTTTTCTCATTTATATATGATGGAATATTTGACATAGACAAAACAATTTCTGTAAGCGTTTATTATAAAATTTTAGAAATCGAATAGAATAGAATAACTCCATTCTTAGTTTCATCCATACATAATATACTCTTGAAATACTATGGATAAAAATGGGCAAAATCACCACTGGACTTGGTGCCTTAAGTCTGGAGTCCCTCCTGCTTGCCCTCAGGCTATGAAGTTTGCCACCCCATTACATTCAGAAGATAATATTCTAATTTTGTGGGTCTCTACATATATTTGCAAAGTAGGTTATTCTGAACTTGGCAGTAACTCAGATAATCCTGAAATTCTGGGTCTTACATAAGATGTCCTTTTCACAAACCTCAAGTAATTTTGTAGTCAACAACCACAAATTCTGAAGTGAACTTCTGGGTTTATGCCCAGTCTGATCTTTATTGGTTATACTTAGGGAAGGTACATAACTCTTGCGATGCCTCCTTCAGGTTCATTTGAAAAAGGAATAGTTATTATAATGGTTCTGTGGCAATCAGATAAACAAATTAAACTGTAACCTTACATATTGTTAAATTTATTTTTTAAATTATGTTTTAATGATTTTCTTTTATTTTTCTGTATGTGTGTCTGTCTGTGTTTGAGTATGCTCATGTGCATGCCAATGCCTATCAAGGCCAAAAGTGCTGCTCAGATGCCCTGGATCTGGATTTACAAATGGTTGTAAACTGACTGTTGTGGGAGCTGGGAACATAACAGGTCCTCTGCAAGAGCAGTAAGCACTCAATCTCTGAGTCATCTTTCCAGCACCAATTAAAAAAGTGTGTGTGTGTGTGTGTGTGTGTGTGTGTGTGTGTGTGTGTGTGTGTCTTCACATGCACATGTGTGCATATGGAGGCCATAGTTAAAGGTTGGATATCTTATCCAACTGTTCTTCACCTTATTTTCAGGCCTGAGTCTCTCACTGGCCTGGGGCTGCACTGACTGAACTGGGCGGGCTGGCCAGCAAACCACAGCGATCTTCCAGTCTCTGCCTTCCAAGCACTGAGATTACAGATAGGTTAGTGGGTCTGTGCCCTGATTTTTATGGGGGTTCTAGGGACTGAACATGGAAACTTGTGCTTGTATGATAAGTACCTCACAGCCTGGAGCCATCTCCCCCATCCCCCAAAGTCTCTTTCAAGGTAATAGATTTTTTCCAAAGTCCTTGGGATTGGTGCGTTTCCAGAAAAGAAATTGTTAACGAACACGGTTTATGTGTTTTGGATAATGAATGCATTGAATATGGAGCTCCTTGCTTCAGGGTAGGTGTTAAAAATTAGTACACACAGCACAGACACTACAGAATCGGGATGGAATTTCCTTAAAGCAAAGCCATCCTGCAAACCAGCAGTCCCACGACAGCTGAACATCTATGGAGATACTACTTCGTCAAATACACGAAGAAGATATCATTTCCTATTATTTCAGGCTAAGAAAACATGCCCATGCTTTCTAAGTTCTGCCTGGAAACTCATAACTGTTTCCCACAAAGCAGTCAAACTCACCAACGGGCAGTTTTCTGATCCATTGTTAACAGGGCACCACTTAGATCCTCACATTCCTGTGATCACAGACGTACAGCACTCTTACAAGAGAATGTTATACTTATTGGAATTTGGAACAGATAATAAAACTAGTAGATTTTTTTTTCTTTTTTGGTTTTTCGAGACAGGGTTTCTCTGTGTAGTTTTGGTGCCTCGCTGTATAGACCAGGCTGGCCTCGAACTCACAGAGATCTGTCTGGCTCTGCCTCCTGAGTGCTGGGATTAAAGGCGTGAGCCACCACTGCCCAGCAAACTAGTAGATCTTAAGTTCCATTCTGTAAATATATTTTCGAGCTCATGTTCAGTATATTTAAGTTTTTGCATATTGGATATTTTCTAGACTCTTCTCTTACTATTTTCTGAACTATCCAGTTCAGTCCAGTGTGTTGGTCCTTGACACCACAATCAACTCTGCCCAATCTATCAAGTTTAGCAGTGTGATTGGGCAGGACAAGTGGTAAGCGTATGTGGTCCCACCCATACACAAATAGCTATAGCACAGTGTAATGTACCTTATTACTACTTATGCCTTGTGAATTTGAGAAGGAATGTGATGACCAGGAGAGAAAGATGCCCCAGATATTACATGGGCTGAAAGAGAAGCTGGAGACAAGCAACTATGATTCTAATTTACACTTTAGTAAATTCTATCTGGGGAGATGGTTGAATGGGTAAGAGTGAGGACCTGAGCTTCATGCCCAGTACGCATGTAAAAGGTTGGGCATGATGATATGTATCTGTAATCCCAACACTGAAAGGCAGAAACAAGTGGACTCTAGAGGCCCACTGGCCAGCTGGTCTATCCAGTCAGTGAACACCAAGTTCAGAAAAAATCATATCTCAAAAAAATACTGTGGAGAGCAACAGACGAGGATACTGAGCATCCTTCCATGGCGCCACACTCACTGGTGCATGCGCACATATACACATGAATAAACAAAAAAGAGAACAAAATCCAGTAACTTAAATAGCTAATTAATTAACAATATAGCAATTGTAGCCAATGAAAGGTTAATGAATTTAACATATAAACTTTTCATATTAACAACTCAAAAGACAGATTGACAGCAGGTGACAACATATGACAGATGACAACAGATTTGAGGGAACATTTCTCAAGTCAATGAATATAACAGATATTTGAAAAACATGTTCAACTTACTAGCAAAAAGTTAGACAAATGAAGCAGGCTGGGATCCTATTTTGCTTACTATATCATTAAATGAATTGCAGGAATGTATTGAAAAATAATACCTCATAAGTGTGAATAATTATTGTGTATCTATTTAAAACAAAGCAAAGCTAAAAATAAAAACCAATTATGGCCTAATATATTATACTAATAAGTCCTTTTTTTGATAAATAAGTAGAAAGGTTTATGACTATTAGAAAAATACACAAATTATTTTATACCATAACTGGAACCTAGGCTATGCCAATTTCTCTTTATTTTAGCTTCCTTCACTGTCTAATGAAAAAGGAACACTCTACTTAAGATCCTTTTTAAAACTGTTATTTCCAAAATTAATTTTGCCCCAAGTATTCATTATAGTATTGCGTTTCTTGTAATTCCAACACAAACATCTGTTAAATACTGATTTAGGGAAACAGAGAGATCTTGGTGGTGGGGAAATTAGCTTTAAATCAGAAAAGCGTTTAGTAGCATAGGTAGACACTGCTAAGGGGAGGCAGGAGGATCAAGTTCAAGGCCAGTGTGGACTACACAGGGAGACCCTGTTGCAAAAAGACAGAACAGTTGGAGTTCTCCAAGCAGGGGCCCGTGGCATGGCTCATTATCTGTACATCATGTTTAGAGGACAGACTGCAAGGACCTGCCCAAAGACAGAAGGCCAGGGTCTGGAACCAAGGCTCTGGGGCAGTCCAGTGTAGTTCCTCATTGTCTGCTTGAATTTTCTTGGATTACTTCCTGTACTTCTTGAGTATCATTGAAGAACATGTTCCTCCAAGCAAATCATTTGCTACCTCTTCACGTTGGCTGTGACTGCTTTCTGGGGTCAGTCATATTCTTGGAGAACACCCTGGAACATCTGCTGCTCTTCAGTTGGTGGGCAAAGATTCTGTGCTTTTAAATTGTATTTTGGTTTTGTATGCGTGTGTGTGTGTGTGTGTGTGTGTGTGTGTGTGTGTGTGTGTATACATGTGTGTTGTATGTGTTTGCCCACAGAGGTGAGATGAGTGTGTCAGACACCCTGGAACTGGAGTGACAGGTGGTTGTGAGTCTCCATGATGTGGGTGCTGAGAACTGAACTGGGTTCTTCTGCAAGAGTATCAAGCACTTATCATTGCTGAGTCCTCCCTCCAGCTCCCAGAATCTATGTTTTACACAAGCTCCTTGTGTCTTTAAGACAAAGTTCAAAGTCCACAAATGAAGTTAAAAATAATGTTGTGACTTTGAATGATGTGTTTGAGGGAAAACAAAGACTCCAGTGGCCACTCTATAGTTAGATTAAGGACAATGAGGATAGGGATGCACTCATTTATTTTTATAATGTCCCAGTCAACAAAAATGAGAATTCTATGGAAGAATCTTGGCTCTTTCTATTCCCCACACTATCACTACCTGTTATAAAGCAGCCATAAATTTGGAATGGAAAACTTTCCTGAGTTCATCTTGTGTAATTAGAGTGACTTCGCCTATTGAACCTCCCAGAATTCCTTAGTAGTTGGTTGCAATTGAAGCCTGTGTGATCAGATCCCTCCCAGGCAGCAGGTTCAGCCTTGCAGGCTGGAAATCAGCAGGCAGGCACAGGTTCCTAAGAGAAGGCAGCTGGGTTGTATTGCTGGCTCCGGAAGGAACATGTAAGAGTGAGTATGCATGTCAGTTCTTGGGGATCATGATGTCAGTGATGGCTACTTGATAAATCCTTGAGATTGTTGGCAAAACAGAACAGGTACCCCAGAACTCGTAAGAGAGAATGTTTGATTAAGAAACATATGACCCAGGGATAAACAGGCCACGGAAGGGAATGACAGGCACAATGAAAGACTTGTTCTCCTCTTCTTCCACCTGATACCACCCCCACTTTAATCATTTTTCTATATTTCCCTGGAAGGTAAAATGATGGATCGGCAGAGCATATTCAAAAATGAAACTAGTGTTTGGTGAACTTGGCTACTTTCGCTGACTTCGAGAAATAGTACTTTTTAAAAATTGCTTTTGGCTAGTTAAAGGAAGTTGTCACCCATGCTGCTCTGAGATCATGTACAGAAGGTGAGGCTCTTGTCCAAGGTTGTTCAGCTTGGCATGTTTTAAGTAAGATGTGGCTGTACCTGGACAGTAGGAGCAGTGGGGCCAGGAGACTTCCTGATGCAAACTGAGGCTCTGGAAGAAAAGGTTAGCAAGGTTGACATAATACTGCAGTATGTCCCTGGAATCTCCAGTAGGATTTTATTGGCTCAAAATGCAGATGGTTTTTAAATTATTTTTTATAAGACCCACGGGTGGCTTGCTTTCAGCTCTGACTTTTGTTTGTTTATTTGCTTGTTTTGTTTTGTTTCTCAAAGGCACTCTGGTGCAGAGGCAACTGGGATTTCAGTAGCTGAGCGTGAGGCTGTGCATGCAGGCTCTCACTGGCTAAGCAGCAGCTCCAGGGAGACCTGCAGGTATTTGGCTGTGAGCCCGGTTGTCTCCCTTGCTGTCAACAAACTCAACAAACCGCTTATTTCTCTACCCAGCTTTTTTTTTTTTCTTAATCATCCTCTTGTCACAAGTCACACATAGTCACAGTTTTTAACAGTGGTTTTGGTTAAATCAGAACTAAGGGGTTATGCCCACCTACACCCTCTTGTTGGTTTTAAATTCTCTCCCTCTCTCTGCAGAGCATCGGTCCATGACCTTGATATTTTTGTCCCTGCCTGGGTGAGTCATTTAATGTCTGTCCTCTGAGATGACAGCCAAGTCAATGCTGAGCTCAGGGAAGGTCTCTGTCCTTGTAGCTGATGTTATACATCGACTGGGGCTCCAGGAAACTCTGCACTCCTGTGGCCTGCTGACTGCTGGGTCTCTTGGGAACTCCAGAACTAGCTGTTTTTCCAGGCAAAACTGGCGAAGTATGGGTGGAGACACCGGAGGCTCTCCCGGCCTACACCTGCAGTAGGAGTGCTCTACCCCACATCACGGAGTCTCTCTGGTACTGTCCATCACGGGCTTGGGAATGGCGGTTGGTGCATAGCATAGAGCTGCAGCGTGTGTTATAGAGATGAGATGTGAGCAGTTTCTCTAGTCACAGAACAAGCACCTCCCCTGCTCTGCAGAAGGGGCATACAGACAATGGCTGTCTTTCTGCTGTTTGTTCTGATATACAGAAGCAGAGGAAGAACTTAATTATGCAAACTCTACAATCCTGACTGGGTGTTAGTGTTTGTTAATTCGTCAACTTCCCTCTGAGATTTTGCAAATCCCACATTCTCAAAGCAGCATAGTATGATGATTAAATGTTTGGGTCCCAGGTTGATTTCCATGCTTTGGACATAGGCTGTGTACTTTGCCTCAATTTCTTTCACTAAAAATTGGGGTTACTATCACAACTTCATCTGTGGGGTAATGTGAGGATGAACTGGAGTAGGCTGTCAGTGAGCACTGGGTGTACCTCACACATCATCAGTGAGGGTGTCGGGCATGGGTATGGAGAGAAGAAACCTTTGAGGGCTCCTAGGGGACCACGTGGGTCTCAGTGAAACTCAGCTCTGTGGGCGGGTAAAGAATTAACTCCCTGATTGGATCCAGAGCAGAGCCCTCACAAGGCAGGTTCTTGGTGCTAGGACAGTATTAATTTTTAAACATAATGAATCTGAGTTCTCTTAATTCTAGGTCCACATATGCCATGGTGATTAAAGGCATGGTGAACTATCTCAAGAACCTACTTAGTTGCTAATCACAGTTTCCAAGCCTAAAATCAGGACTCTGTGACTAGCCTTTTTTACAAAGTCCAACCCAGTAGGTCTTTACACTAGAAAGCATGCTACTTGTAGCAGGCCACTGTGTTCTCAAGATAGAAACCTAAAGTTTAGCATCAGAAGATTCTGCACAGGGCTGTGGAAATGGCTCAGTGGGTAAGAACACTTGAGGTGCAGGCCTGAGGGCCTGAATTTGAATCATCAGAACCCAGCTAAAAAACTAGGCAGACTTGTAACCCCAGCACAGGGGTCAAAGACTCCTGGGTCCTGAAAGCTTGCTGGCAGCTAGCCTCGCCCAAACAGCAAGCTTCCAGTTTGGTGAGCAAACCTCTCCCGAGGAAATAGGCAGAGCTGTAGAAGACATTGATCCTTCTCTGGCCTCTGCAGATGTGTGCATGGGCGTGCACACTGCATATTCTAATGTAGCACACATATGTTACACACAAAAGAATTCAGCATTAGAGTGCTACCTTATACTTTAGAATGACAAAATAAGGTTGAAAATACTCAGTGTCTTCTTGCACACTACCTTGTCAACCAACTTTTCTGTGTCTTTGCAATCCACGTTCCTGTGGCCCCAGGTGTCTGACTGTTAGAAGGCCAGAATCTTTTTGTTCTTATTCATTTAGTTTTCATTTGGGACATTTTCTTTTTGTAACAAAACTTCCATTTATTCATCTTGATGCATCTCTAGGACTCTATCTTAGATAGACTGTAGGAGCACCTGGGAACTTCCATTCCTAGTTGCCTGTCTCAGTCGCTGTATTTTCTTCCTGTAACAGAAATTTCTCATTTATTCATATTACTAATTAGATAACACTCTATGAAAAAGATTCACCTTGTCTTTTTCATTTCTTCCTTGGCTTCTGAGTTGTCTCCATGTTATGGTCCCACTAAAGCCTGCAATTGAGCTTGGAATTCCTTTATATTTTCTTGGATTCTTTCTTTGGGCAGTATTTTTATTCTTTTTGCATTTTTCTTTCATTTCTTTTTTGCTTTCCTTGTTTTTTCTTTTATTTATTCTTTTGTAATATTTCTTTTATTGTCTTTATTTTCAATGTCTGAGACTAATTCTAGAGCTTAATTCTAGAGCACAGCACCAGCCGGTAGCTTTTTAAAAATAGTGTTTTATAACTGTTGGACTTACCTTATTTTTTTTTGTTAGACCATTAGCTCATTGGTATGTATGGCACTTTAAGTATCATAGCCTCAGCAACCAGCTCAAAGGAGGTCACATGTGACACATGATGATCAGAGTGGGTGGAGTTTTCACCAGAGAGGCTCCCTGAAGCATTGACTATGTGTTTGACTTAGCACGCTTTAGGTACTCCAGGCCTCAGGAACAGGAAAATGGGCAAAAGGGCATGGCTGCGATGCTCTTAGTGTTTGATTCTTGAGAGGGAGTATTTTAAGTGGACATATAAAGAAATAAATCATACTTCTAACAGTAATTGCAATGCAAAAATCTGTATTTGGCAGAAGTAGGTAACCACAGGGAGCGGGGAAGTTTGAGGCCCAAAGAGAGTTTCGGGGGCACGGATGCTGGAGGTGAACTTGAAGGATAAATGGAATTACACCCCAGTACTGAGTGTCTTCTTGGCTTTGGGGACAAAAAGCTCCTTGTGGCAGGAGAGGGAAGCCTCTTTAGGAATAAGAAGGAAATTGGTATGTCTGTGACAGGAAAGAAGATTGCTCTAGCCCAGTGGTTCTCAACCTTCCTAACGCTATGGCCCCATAATACAGTTCCTCATGTGGTGATCTCAACCATAAAATTATTTTTGTTGCTACTTCATAACTGTAATTTAGCTACTGTTATGAATCATGTAAATATTTTTTGGAAATAGAGGTTTGTCAAAGGGGCCACAACCTACAGGTAGAGAACCACTGCTCTATAGTGTTTAGTCTGGATTTGAGTGGGAAATACCCTCCATGTTTGCAGTTTTACTCTGGAAATTTCCTGGTCCTACTGTAAAAACTGGTTTTAATATTGAAAAAAATCCTCTAAAGTTGCAGGACAGTATTTATTCATATTAGAAATAATAATCCATCTACTGAAAATGTGGAATGGCTGTGCTATTTACAGAGCTCCTGTCAGGGGATCAAACACACACCTGCAACCGTCAATGAAAGACATTCCATGTTTAAAGTAGCTTCTCAACCAAGCAAGGCAAATGTAAATCCTGTGATTGACCCTAAAGTTGGCTAATTCCCCATGGAGTCTACATATCACATATCAAGGAAGTCAGATTACTTAAATATTGGTTATTCTCTGATCTTTGTGTTCCAATAGTTCCTTTAATGAGATACCAACTTTCCAAATGTCAGGGCAGATTACAGCTGTTTATGGCAGAAAGGACTCTGTGCCTGACTCTCCAGCATGTAGCTGCTGATGGATGGTTTTCGAACAGATCTAGTCAATACAAATACGCATGGTTCATGGGTGCGTTATGTCCACCCCACAGTTCAACGACAGTTTAAGTTTTCTAAAGAACTTTCATGTTTCTTATGTGGTATTGAAAGTCTAGTTTTTGAACCAAAAGGGCTTGACATGTCATTTGACTTAGAAGTAGTTTGAATGGAAGGCAGGTGTGTAACAGAGCATGAGATAGTGTCGGATAGCAGTCATGAAGACGGCTCAGCGCTGAATCAGTTCGTTGGATTGTGACTAGCATTAGGAAGAATAGACGAATAAAACAGAGTGGTGCAGAACACAGTAAGAGTAATTGTTTATTTTTATTTATGTGTGTGTACCTGCATGTAAACAATGTGCAAGGTCTGCCTGCAGAGGCCAGAAAAGGGCATTGGATCCCCTGAAACTGGAGTTACAGGTAGTTGTAAGCCACTGCATGTAGCTGCTAGGAATTGAACCCAGGTTCCCTGCTAGAACAGGAAGTCTTTTTTTTAACCATTGAGCCATCTTTCCAGCCCCTAGAATGAGGCAGCTGGAGCAAACACTTGTTTCAAGAGCATTTAGGGTTACAGAAATAAAGCACCATGGTAGATTATGTAAGCAATGTTGTTTTTACCGAAGGCTCAGCCAGCTGTGCTGAAACTCCCAGTTCAGCCACCTGCTAACCAAGCTTTGAGCAAGTCACCTCCACCCCCCGAACGATAGCCCTTTCATTTCTAAAATGGGGCTGATCCAAATAAGGGACTCCTCCTTAAACATTAATTAACAGCAAGCAGGAGGAAGGTTCCCAGGACACTTCAGTACATACACATATTTTTAGAAATGACACAGGTTCACCCACAAACGTAAGGGGAGGACCATGAACAAGCAGAAGGCAGGCTTGATGGCCTCAGTTCTGTACAGGATGAAGTGGAAAGCTGGTGGGAGCCAGTGGCCATTTTATCACCTTCATGCAACTGTGAGGTTCAACTTAGGGGAAAAGCAACTGATGTTTGTAAACTGGGAGGTGTTTGTAGCCCCCTCTCCTGTTCATACACGGTCTTCACCAATAAAGGGATGTCATCAACATTATGCATCTAGCTTATGGGTAAAGAGGAATGTTATTTTCTGATTGTGATTTATGTATAGTTTAAATAATTATTTTACTGTAGTTTTTTTGTTTGTTTGGTTGGTTATTTTTTTCTGTTCCTTGTAGGCACATCCTTGCCTTTTAGGCAGAAAAATCAAAATTCACCAGGTCTTCCTACTCTTCCTAATCAGGATGCAGTCACCTGGCTATTGTTGAAATCAAAATTTGCTTGTTTATGGAAAACAAAACAAAAGAAATAGACAAACTCCTTCACTGGTTGTGAAAGTCAATGAAACTGGCACATGCCTCCTAAACTGTTCAGAGAGTTGAGCTTTCTGTCCGTTCAGCCTGCCTACAGTGAAGAACCTCAGGGTGAGATAAGAACTGGGCCAGGCGGATTTCTGTGAGTTCGAGGCCAGCCTGGGCTACCAAGTGAGTTCCAGGAAAGGCGCAAAGCTACACAGAGAAACCCTGTCTCGAAAAACCAAAAAAAAAAAAAAAAAAAAAAAAGAACTGGGCTGTCCATGGAAATGGTGTTTTCACAGCTGTCCTGAGCCAGACATTGAATCGGAATATTGCTTTAATTAATAGTTTTTACAAAGAAAGAGTGGCATTTAGTTTCAAGGGAGAATGTTCCAGAATAAAGGGAATTCGTTTGCACTCGGCCTTTCAGCGCGGGAGCTAAATGTCGCCAGGTGACTGGGAGCATCCACAACTCTTCAGGTGCCTTGAACCATTTCATTCCGATCTCTGTCCTGGGCAGCTTTCGACTCAAATCATACACCTTGCCACACCAGTTCTTTTTACGGTGCAAAGGGCGAGACACATTCATCTACGCTGAGGAAAAGTACTCTAGACACTCTCGTTTGGGCTCTGTCAAGATTTCAAATCCCAAAAGGGTCTGTGTTTGGCACACAGCCTCTTTCCCCAGAGAGAGGCCTGTTTTCCAGGCAGTTGTTAGAGCAGCTGAACACCCGACTTTGGGAGGAGTCTGGAGGTGAGAGGAATCGCCTTTGAGAGGTTTGGCTTAAAGCTCCTTGCTCGCGTCACACAGAAACGCGTCTGCATTCTGTCTACCGGTTGGTTATCCCTTAAGTTCCTGCTAGGGCAGGTAAGGCCTTTTGTTTGGATTTTAAAACATACACCTTTCCCAACTCGTGCTGTTGCAGGCGCTGGGAGTCTGGCTGCCTCATTTAATTTGTGGTGTCAGGAGAAACAGTCCCTTGTGCACATGTGGACGGCAGACTATTATTTACGAGTGACTGGCTCAGCGCCTAATCTTCAGGTGTCTCTAAAAACTATTTTATAAGGGAGGATTTTCCTTGTTCAGTCTCAGTAAAAAAATCCTCAGACCTGGACAGAAACTTTGTTTTTGTGGTTGTTCCTGACCGTGTCTCTGAAAAAAATGATGTCTCAGGTGAGGCCTTGCGCTGTGGCTCCAAGGACTTGGTGCCCCTGAATACTGTGTGTGTTGGTCACACTCCAGTGGGAGTTTTCTGTCTGAGAGTTTTCGAGACACTTGTAAGTAATGACAGTGTTGGACCAGGGGCAATGCTGTGCTATTCTTGTTGGTTTAAACAGGATAACTTAGGTGTCTTTTCCCCAACCCTCTTCTAATGAGAGAAGCATGTATTTTTCTAACATATTAAAGTAAGGACGCTTATTCAAGGAGGTATAAAGTGAAGGGGGTACAAGGTCACCCATTTTCTTGTTTGATATAAAATGATCAGTTTGGAAAAGAGGGCCTATGGGAGTGAAAAGTATATTGCATGCCATTGGAATTTGCAAGCCATGGGTTTTAATAACATATGTGTTATCCTAGTAAAGGGTCCAGTCAAGTAGTTACATTTTTTTCTTTCATTCTATGAATCAAATAAAAGTGTGTGTATTTTGTAGTGCTTCCTATTCAGCAATGTGATATGGTCCCTACCAAATCTCATTAGGAGGAGACAGAAAGGATGGTATAATTACATTTACATAATTATATATAATTATCTGTTGTAGGGTCAGAGTATAGCTCAGTGGTAAACACTTGCCTCAAATAATCCTCAGCACTGAAAACAAAAGAGAGGGGAAAAAAATCCACTGTGTTTTCCCTTCTCTGGTAGGTAATGTACTAAATGTCTAAGATATAGGAATACAGAAACAGCCCCGCCCTCAAAAAGCATGCCTGGTGGAGACAGTAAAGCTTGTCAAACCCAGACACAGGGGAATATGATGGCTGGGACAACACAAACCTGGAAACACCAGAAAGAGGAGGCGGGGCGTGTGTGTGTGTGTGTGTGTGTGTGTGTGTGTGTGTGTGTGTGTGTGTAGCCCGGCTGAGTGACTCCAGAAGGGCTTTCGAGGAAAGAGGATCCTCACTACTCTGTTCTTGAAGGAGTGACAGTTCATCCTGCACTCCAGCGGGAAGGGCAGCAGACATGGAACGGCAGGGCAGGGGAGGGGATGCCAGTAGCCTCCGGGGACTGCTCTGCTGTGTGGAGTAAGCAACCCCCAAAGCTTGGAGAAGCAGCTTCCGCGGTATGGAGGGTTGGCTGGGTGAGCAGTTCTCCCCAGAGAAATGATGCTAAGCAGACATCACAGGCCTTTGACATGCACTTATGCTTCACTTTCTAAGTTCCAGACACAGATCTCAGAGCTTTATCAACACTAGTGCTGACTCATCTTATCTCTGTAACACCCAGGTCAGGTCGATGAAGGCTTTATTCCTATTTATCTTGGGAGGAAGGTGAGGCACAGAGAGACGAACCAGTGCTCACAAGGATGCACAGCTGCCAGGGAGGGAACCAGGATTCAACCCAGACTCTGGATTCCATGGTCTTAACCACACAGAGATTCTGCATTCAAGGTCAGGTCCTTACTTGCGAAGATCGTGCTGGCTGACAGGCAGAGAAGGAATCTGAGAGGGTATAAAGCCCCCTATAGTCAGGGGAAACGAGAGGTGAGGGCAAGAGTCAGAAAAGAAATGTTGAATCAGAGGCGTGGGAGGAAAAGGAGATACTTGAAGACAATTTGATGGATATTGATGTGCTGACTGGATCCAGGAAGAGGAAGAGCTGAGGGTTTTGGATCAGAATGTGGGGCTCAGGAAAAGAGGGCCTGAGGGCCTCAGGTTTCAGGGTCTCTAATGATTCCATTAGTGAGGCAAGAAGAGTTGAGTGAAAAGAGAGGAGAGGCAGGGGACTTTCGATGTGGCTATGGAATCCGCAGTTGCCTACATACAGGAGAGGAAAGGTTATATAGATCTGGAGTTCAAAGGCAGAGCCTGAGCCTAGCACTTAGTTCTGAGAGTCATGACTAGAAACTGTGGTCCCGTGTGTGGTCCATCAGGGAAACAAACTCTTACTAGTTAAGTCCATTTTACAAACAAAGGCATTGGATTCACATCATTTAGCATAGAGTGAGAACTAGAGAGAGGCTGGAAGAGAACTCCGGAGAGACCAAACACCCATGGTGTCTTTGAGAGTAGAACAAGAAGAAACACAATAAAGGAGAAAATGAGTGGAACCTCATTTGCCCATCTGCAACCAACGAGCTAAAACAATCAAGGCAACTGGCTAAGGATGGAGAAATGCAGTGAAGAATGTTTTCTTGTTTGTTTGGTTGGTTGGTTTTTTTGTTTTTTTGTTTTTTTTTTTTGGTTTTTCGAGACAGAGTTTCTCTGTGTAGCTTTGTGCCTTTCCTGGAACTCACTTGGTAGCCCAGGCTGGCCTCGAACTCACAGAGATTCACCTGGCTCTGCCTCCTGAGTGCTGGGATTAAAGGTGTGTGCCACCACCGCCCGGCGAAGAATGTTTCATAAAATGTCAGAATAAAAGTTGCTCTTGAGCTTAGAACTTGAGCAGTCTAGAGATCAAGGGCACTTTAAATGTGGGGTGAGGGTGAGCAGGGAGAGGGTGCATTACATAAGCACACAAGAGTTACCCCATGTAACCCTGTGTTATACGTTTTAAAATTGCTTAGAAAAGTGTGTAAATGCCAGAGAGCTGTGAAAGGAGAAGCCAGAGAGATGATTTCAGAGGCTTGGATGTGTGCTCTTGTTCAGAATTTATCCTTCCTGGAGGAAAGGCCATTGACTAAAGACCTCTCCCATTCATTCCTATCTATTTCTTGTGCTAGCTGCTACTCTAGATAGCAGAGATGTGGCAACTGGTAACACAGTGCTTTCCCTCCAGGGCCAGATACTGTAGTGTGTGTGTGGAGGGGAGGCCCAGTCAATTGCAATGAAATAAACCCTTCACCACTGACTACAGTGCAGAGGCTTGGTGTCTTGCTAAAGAATTTCCAGTGCTTTGGCTTGGTAACTTTTGGTTTAGTTTGGAGGATGACCACAGGCTGTCTTAATAGGAGATCCGTTATTTGGGTCATAAGCTAATGTTTGTTTATCTATCCAAATCCTGGGTTACTTCCTACTTGTTGGAAAGGGAGATAAACAGATGTTTTAAAAATCATAACACCCATTTGGGAATTATTCTCTGAAAGTGATTGAGAAGTCTTTAGAAGTTTCCTTTAGATTTCTGATACATTTACTGTTTTAAGAAAGAAATGGAAATCAAGGTATAAATCAATGTAATTTTCATAGAATAGTTTCTCATATTTTGCTAATTATGATCAAGGAGACCTTTTTCCATATTCTCCACTACACACTCCATGCATACCATTAGTGTTTATCACTGTATAGTAGTAGCCATCGGCTCATACAGCCCAGGTTTGCAGGCCAGTGAAGATACCTCATCCTGAGCTAAATCCTGAGCAGAAGGCTTGGAACATTGGGACCTTTATATGTTTTCTATATTAGCATATATTATACAAAATAAAGGGTTTTTATGACATTTTCATGCATGTATTTTGATCATACTCCCATAAATTTTTCTCAAAGCACTTTCTCATGTCACATCAGCTTGTAAAAATGCAGTCCCAGGCTGTGCTCCAGATATATCCCATCAGATTGTATTTAGAGGGCATGAGAACTGCCATTGAATCCACTTCTCAAAGGATTCTTATGTACTACAAAGTATAAAATGTATGTAATGAAGACTGGAGAGAAGATCCTTTGCTGACCTCACATCAAGAACTTAATTATTGTTTGGGTAGAGAAGGTATCACAACAAAGTTGAGTTTAACAAATATTGTATTTGACTTAAAAAAAAAATCTCCACCATCTATTTTTGTTCTTTTTGTATTTTTGGAAACATTCTCCTCAATGTCAGAAGCACAAGCAGGAAGAAGATTGAAATGTCAACACACAGGAAATATGTCTAAGGAAACACTCACTGTGCTCTAACCCTGGTACATCATCTCAATACACCAGGGAAAGAAAGCCATGCCAACTCAGGAAGGTGACTCAAAGCAAGTAAGATTGCTTCTTGTCAATTAAACTTAGACTGTTCCCACAGTAAGGCACACATTATGTCCTAAACCAGTGGTTCTCAACCTATGGGTCACAATCCCTTCAGGGATTGAATGATGCTTTTTCACAGGGTCATCTAAGACCATCAGAACACACAGATATTTACATTATAATTCATAACAGTAGCACAATAACAGTTATGAAATAGAAAGAAAAATAATTTTATGATTGGGGGCCACCACAACATGAATAACTATATTAAAGGGTCACAGTATTAAAAGAAGGTTTAGAACCACTGGCCTAAGTGATCTCAAGGCATATTAGCTTGACTATGAGGTCCAGCAAAAGTTCAGTATCTAAATACAAGAGATATTTTCTTAAAACTGAATTACTAAACTAGCCTTTGCACATATGAATACACATGTGCACATGCATGTACCCACCCCACACACAAAATATCCAAAAGTATCAGCAACAACAAAACCAAAGCTAACCAAGTTTTCTGAATCTGTGGATAGTTTTGATGTGTACTAGATGATTAATAGCTAGTTTAATGCTAGTTTTTTGATGTATAATTCTTCACTACTCTAATTTTATAGTAATTTCTCACCTCTAACAAACACATGTAATAGTTCAGAAATCAAAGATGTTACTGACATGCCACAGATGTTTTGAAGATGTAAAAAATATGTTTATGTGTGTGAGAATGTTTGTATGAGTATATACCACATGCGTGCAGGTGCCCTTGGAGGCCAGAAGAGGGCTTCTGATTCCCTGGGGCTGGAGTTGCAGATGGTTGTGAGCTGTACAATGTAGGCAGTGGAAATAGAACTCTGGTCCTCTGCAAGAGTCAGAAGTGCTCCTAATCACCAAGCTGTCCCTTCAGGCTGCAACTTCATGCATTTGTTGTGTTTAGTTTGTGATGACATCTACTAAGATACACAGTTCCTGAATTCCTGCTGCTACACAGTGAAATAGTCAATGCCTTTGTGAGACAGGAGAGCAGCTGGAAGAAGACACATCGATTCTGGATTCAGTTGTTAAAGACACAGAAACAGAGATGCAGTGGTACCCAGGCATTTTCCTCTCTGCTGGGGAAACAGCCCTCTCTGGCTTCAGGGGAGGTTTTGGTACCTTGTGGTGCTTTGGGAAGATGCATGCGTGTTGAGAGAGGCTCTGGGGAAGTGAGCAAAGGAAAGAAAAGTGCATTCTTCCATATTTGAGTTCCTAAAGTCTTAGGGTCTGAATGTAAGAACCTCGCAAAATAGATTGTACAAGGAGGTTAATCATCTGCTGGAAGAGTCCTGGAGGAAATCTGTCTCCTGATTCTGGGAGGGGGATGTTGGACAGATGTTCCCTTTTCTCTAAAGATATTGCCCAAACCATGGCATGGAAGCAGTAGACTGCATGGTTTCTGAGGTCCCCTTTGCTGAATTTTCTTTGAATTTTTAAAAATTTTTTATTTAATTATGTGTCTATGGAAGTGTGCATGTATGTGTCTGTGTGTATTTTATGAGTATATGTAGATGCTGGAAACTGAACCCCAGTACTCTGCAAGACAGTATGAACTCTTAACCACTGAGCTCTCTCTCCAGCTGTTTATCATTTTCTTTAGTGATCACTTACACAAAAATATAAACTATGTCTTGGTCCTGATTCAACTCCATAACCCCACTCAGATACCAATTTAGCATGAGATACATCGGGCTTCTGAATCTAATAAATTAATGAATTTATGAATTAATTCTAAATGAATCTAATGATTCATTTCTGTATTTTAACCTGACTTAACATATATCAACATATATAAGAGCTTTTTATGATACTGTCTTAGTTTGGGTTTTTATTGCTGTGAAGAGACACCATGACCACAGCAACTCTTATAAAGGAAAGCATTTAATTAGGGCTTGCTCACAGTTTCAGAGTTCAGTCCATTATCATCATGGCAGAAAACATGATGTCATGCAGGCAGACATAGTGCTGGAGAGGTAACTTAGAGTTCTACCTCAGGATCCTCAGGCATCAGAAAGAGAGTAACACTGAGCCTGGCTCAACATCTGAAACCTCAAAGCCCATGCCCAGTGACACCCTTCCTCCAACAAGGTCACACCTGCTCCAACAAGCCCACAACGCCTGATAGTGCCATTCCTTATGGGCCATGAGGCCACTTTCATTCAAACCACCGCAGATACTTGATGCAGTTAGTAAACGACCCAGCCATTCCTTGGATGCTCTGCATGTGAACCACCTTGTTCTAGTAATTCTCCATTTAGAATTACTCAAAAAGTGTTCATTGTGATACTGTTGCAATCATTTTCACTCTCAGAAGTGGTCTGGTTAGAAGGACAAGCTATACGTTCGCCTCATACCCCCACAAAACCATTTTAAAATATGCATCCATCTTCCCATCCTGCAGATAAGTCACTGCCTCTTACAGGTTAATCACCTGCTTCAAGAGACAGGATGCAAGCTCTCAGTTCTATTTGATGCCAAACTCATGTCCTTTGATTTTGTTTTTATTTTTACATGGTTTTCTTTATTTGTATGGAGGAAGGGCTCATGCATAGAATGGCATTCAAGTGGCGGATAGATAACAACTTGGAGAAGTTGCTTCTCTCCTGCCACGTGCATCCCAGGGATCAAACTCAGATCTTCAGACTTGGTTGCAAAGACCTTGACTTAGTGAGCCATCTCACCAACCACAAACCTGGGTTCTTTTTCTTTCATGTAGTTTTCAATTTATTATGTATGAATGTTTTGCCTGCATGTATGTATGTGCACCACATGCTTATAGTGCCTTCAGAGACCAGAAAATGACATCAAATCTGCAACTGAAGTTTACAAATAGTTGTGAGATGCCATGTGGTTTCTGGGGATTGAACCTGGGTCCTCTGGAACAGCAGCTGGTGCTCTTAACCACTGAACTATCTCTCCAGCCTCTCACAAATTTGTGTTCTCTATGAACACCCTTCAATTTCTCCTTTTCTTAGCAATTAAGGGAAAATGACTTACTTTGGAAATGTCTATGACATCCTTACTTTTAAATGCAGATAACCTTCAATCCTAGGACACTGTCCTTATGCTAACTCAAACCTATCATGTTACAAGTCAAAGTGATTCCTTTGGCTCTGTCCCAGCCAAGCAAAAGACCAGCTGGTCACAAGATTTTATTTTTGTTCAAGGCATACTCATCCCCTAAGACTCTGCAAATGGAAAACCTTGACCACAAAGGGCAAAATCTGGAGGCTGCACAGGACAGCGTGTGTCTTTGGCTTCACTGTGTCCTGTTGAAGGGTGTGAGAGTTTACCAGTGCTGAGCATTCAGTGGTGGAGTAAGTTGATACTCTTAGATAAATGACACAGAGGATCACTCATTGAGCATCAACTATCCTGGGAAGACAGCAGGACTCTTCTAGAGAATAGGGGCTCTGGAGCTTGAAAGATGGTCCATTGGTTAAGAGTATGTACTGCTCTCCCAGAGGACCGGACTTCAGTTCCTATAACCATGTTGGGAGGATCATAACAGCCTGTAACTCCAGAGGACCTGACACCCTCTTCTGGCTTCTACAGGCACTTGTATTCACATGTGTGCATCCCTCTTCCATAAATGTGTGTGTGTGTGTGTGTGTGTGTGTGTGTGTGTGTGTGTGTGTGTGTGTATAGTTAAAAATTAAATAAATCTTAGCTGCACATGATGGCACACACCTGTAATCCATTACTCAGGCAGTAGAGCAGGCAGATCTTTGTGAGTTCAAGGCCAGCTTAATATTATAATGAGCTCTAGGACAGCCAGAAATAGAAAGACCCTGCAACAAAAAGCAAATTTTTAAAAGGGAAGATTCTGAAGAGCCTGGACTCATGGTCTGGAGCTATATAGCCAGTGAAGTGGTTAAGAAATGAAGGTACCTCTGCTGGTTAGGATGGTGGTGATGTTTGGTATGGCAGTAACATCTTCATTACACAGCAAAGAGAAGAGATGTGTGTGGAGTTGGCCTTTGTTGTTGTCCATTGTCACGTAGAAGTAAGCTAGACCTTGAACTCAGAGTTTCTAAGTGCACCTAATTCACTCACCATCTCACCTGTATTATCAAACATTTGAGTACTAGTGTGACTAGGTCAGTAGTTTCCAAATATGGACTCCTATTTGGAAGACCTTGAAATCTTAAAACACCAGCCTAGATATTGTGGTTTAACTGACCCAGCCCATTACCTGGGCTTCAGGAAGGTTCAGATCATTTCAGAGTGTAACCATGTTAGAAATATAGGGTGCTAGCTCTTGTTGGGAGCTAGAAGATCAAAGCAAAATGATGCCCTTTAAAACTGGCAATGAAGGGCTAGAGAGATGGCTCAGCAGTTAGGAACTCTTACTTAACCACAGATCAGGAATTTGGATTCCAGCACCCACATCTAGGGTCTCCCAAAGGCCTGTAGCTCCAGTTACAAGGGATCCAATGCACCCTTCTGGCATCTGTGGGTACCCACACATGTATGCCTACCATACAGACAGTACATACATACACACAAAAGAATAATTGGTTAAAAATTGGCAAGGAAACCAAGGATCCAAAGTCCATTCAAAATATGCAGAGTGAACACCCAGACCCACAATATTCAGGTTATTCAGGGAATATGCAGTTAAAAATTGGTAACAGTTGCTAATTTTTACAGTTTGAGTGTCTGATTTTTTTGAGAGGATTAGGAAAGACCATGGCAAAATGGAATAATATTTTTCTGGGGCACCTTACATTTCTCTGAATGGTAAAATTTGGAATTCAGGCCTCTTTACGTTCAAACATTAAGCACAAAGTGGATCTGAGCAGCCAGGTTGTCACGAAATTAGCTCTTCCCAGCAGACTTCCTTTTACATCATGCTTCAGACTCAGATGTATGAGAGAACTTGAAGAACTTTGAGAATTTTTCTTTCTCCTTGATGTCTGTGGCTAAATGACCACAGACTGTAATTCACATCTACATGGAAAAAAGGTGAAGAGGTATCTGTTAGCTTGATACAAAGCAGGGGTCCCTGACTCCCAGGGGACTGAAGAATTTTCCTCTAAGCCTGTGATAGGTGAGCACAGGAGTTGGGCTTTTCTGAAAGGTAGCTGCTGCCTGGCACTCTGTATGTCTCCCCTCAGGAGTGCCCCAAAAGTCAAGGTACATTAACATTGGGTCTCTGACTTCTGTCCTCAACCTTAAAGAATATTTAGACCTGGATATATTTATGGAACAGCAAAATGAAGGCATCACCCAAGAGTATCACAAGACAAACAAAATAAAGATCTCTTCCAAGGGCTCACATAAAGCCTAAATAAATTTGCTCTAAAAATGGATGCATTATAAATTGAGGACAGTTGCCCTGTGGCAGCAACCAGAGGCAGTGACTCAGAGGCAGCGCTGATATTTGGATGGAGTTTGCATGTCCAATGATATATTTGTCATCATGCACGCCGCCACGTTGTATATTAATGTTGCATAGGAAAGCATCATTGAATGGAATCTGAAGAGACCCCAGGGCTTCCCACCAAACTGCCTGTAAATCATGTAGGATTGACAGGGCTGGTCATCACATGTCTGGTTTTGTTCTTACAGTCCCTGGGAAGGGTGTCAGTGCAGAGACCAAAGACCCTGCCTTAGCAGTACACAGATGCCGTGACACAAGCAGACGTGCACAGTGGACACACTGGAGCTGGATAAGAGAGTATGGCTCTGGATTCCAACTGACTGAGCCACTGGGCAACACAGCCCTCCTGTGTCTGCACTCATCTTTTCTCTTTCAGCCCTTTCTACCAATAGTTGGAAGGGACTAGAGTGCTCATGATCATGGGCTTAGGGAGAAGTGACTGTGGTATGGCTTATATGCATACATCCTGCTTAACTAAGCCATCATGACTCTGTAGCCAAAGTCTGCCCTGTATACGTGCCTGCCTCATACTTATACTGGATGCCATGCCTGAATTTACAATGAGTCTACATGTTGTCTCTCTTAATTAGACTGTGGACTTCTTGAGTCAAAGAGTGTCTTCTTTGAACTGTAACTTCTTAGTGTGAAATATTTTCACACACCAATGACTATTAGTAAAAATGTGTTTAGATATGTAATGCCTCATGTTTGCCAAGGGAGTAAATGCTGAGAAATGCTGGAAGTTAGTTCATATAAGACACACCCAGTTATAAGTGGGCCAGCCTGGCAATCTACACCCAAGGCTCTAACTTCGGGTCCATGGCTTTTCCAATCATCATAGTCTCTTTTGATGGTGAAGCTGGGATGCCACATTAGATGCCAGCATACTTCTTCACAGCTCGCTGCTGATAGCCAAAATCTATTTTCTTGCTGTAGGGTTCAAATGAAAGTTATACGTTTTATTTTTCTGTGGCAGAGCTAATAATTTGTACAGTTCCCCAAACAAGCTTAGGTTAGATTAGGTGATTTCCTCTCAGGTTGGTTTATTTGAGAGAGAAAATTCTCAATGTGAAACTCAGAGAAATGTTATATGAATAATTATAAAAATGTTATGGATGTGTTTGTGATTCACAGCTGTAATAAAATGCATACTTGCAGTCATATACTGAAAGACTGTAACCTTATTAATTGTCACGTTCACAATTGATGCTGATACTAAAGTTAAGATTAAAGGCCAACATTGAAGGTTAATATTACTGAGAAACTAGTCCAGTTATAATGTTAAGAGCCAATCAGGCTGAAGCATTTGACATTTAAGTCATGGTTTTGTTTACAATAATTGGGTGAGTATGTGATTAGATCTGGAACATACATATGTTTATGTATGAATGTATATCCAGTCACAAATGAACCAAAATATTAGTATACTTAATTAAAATAATTTTTAAATAGTTGTATTGATGTGAGTTATTTAAATAATATCCTTGAACTATCTGTGTAGCACAGACAAATGGTACTGAACTGCATCTGAGGTTTTCTGCCTTCCTGTCTGGATCTCAAAGGAATGAATTTTCTAAGAAATATATCCATATGCATATATATTCTTCCTAGTTAGTAGAAAACTCATAATGAGAAAACAGAAATCTATAAATAATTTTAAATATTGAGCATCTTATGGATCAAGGTAGTGCACAATTTTTGGAGAAAAGTTTATTAAGAGGATGACTTTCCAGATGATGTATTCCTGTTACTTTATTTCAATAAAAGGAAACAGGAAATGGTGGAAATTGCTGTGGTAAAGGGGGCAAGGACATCTGGCCAAAGCACAGAGTAACTTGCTGCTGGAATCCCAGCCTCAGGATACCTAGATACACCTAGAGAATCCTCTGCAAAAATTTGGAGAAGGCATGATGTAATGTTGGCAACAGATCCATACAACTACAGGGTTGTAGAGTCCCAGATGGAGGGGATGCTTTGGGCCTTAAAGATCCAGAGGCTATAAATCAATAGTGCTGGCTCCATTTCCCACCCTGACATGCTGCATGCTGGTCCCTGTGATTGGCTTTCACCCACTGCAGAATATAGCAGAGAACTGGAGAGATAAGTCAGGTGTAGTGGCTTATAATCCCAGTTATGGGGAGACAGAGACAGATTACAGGGGTTCATTAGTAGTCAGCCCAGAAAAATAAGCATGTTCCAGGCCAGTGAGAGGCTATCTCAAAAACAAGATAGACAATACCTGAGGAATGACATACACAATGTTGTCCTCTGGCCTCCACATGCATGTGCAACCCTACCTTGTACAGCTACCCCACACACAAAAGAATGTAGAGGAGTGGATTATAGAGCAAGCACTGATTTGATGCTTACAGTGCTAGGTGCTCCAGATGCTCAGTGATCAAAAATCGATGTGTACCATCATGATCAAACTCATTAACTATGGTGTGATGATGCCTTAGGGGGGTTTGGGAGATGAAGAATGGGGTGTTGTCGATGATGCTCCTGGAATAAATGATCTTGAGTCCTCTGCTGTGTGTGTTGGCAAGTTGAGAACAAGGTAAGTATATGGATTAGGATAAAGTAGGGGGCTCAAGGGGTGAGAAGCTTGTTGAGTCTGCAAATTTACCACACAGGATGCTCCTGCATGCTCAGAGCTGTAGGTATAGTGAGAAAGAGGCATCAATAAACACCTTCTTATGAAGCAAACCATAGTGATAATTACACCTTGGCTCAAACAGTTTGTTTTGGTGAAGGAGGTAGACTAAGGAAGATCTTGTTACTCATTCTGAGAGAGCTTAAAGAGGCAGATGGTTCAATGGGGCTAAGGTACCTACTTCATCTAAATTAGGACCATGAGACCATGGAGACACTTTTGAACAATAGTTAATGAACTGGAGAGTTTTAAGCAATTCTCAAAGCCAATTCTCTTTCTTCATTCTCACTCTAAAAAAGTTTGAAGAATTTCGGTCAAGTGAATAGAGTCAGAGTGACCTCATCTGAGAGCATTCTACAGATATATTGCAATATCTTTCTTCACCAAAGACTTCCTGACTCAATTTGCTTCCTATTGCTGTGATAAAGACCATGACCCAAAGCAACTTGGAAAATAAAGGGTTTATTTCAGCGTATGGTTATAATCCATCATGAAGGGAAGTCAGGACAGGAATTCAAGGCAGGTATCCAGAGGCAGGAACTGAAGCAGAGGCCATGAATGAATGCTGCTTACTTGCTTGCTCTCCACAGCTTGCTAAGCCTACTTTTGTATATACTCTAGACCCACCTTCCCAAGGTGGCACCACCCACAGTTAGCTGGATCCTCCTACATCAATCACTAATCAAGAAGATGTCCTACAGACTTGTCTATAGTCCAATCTGATGGAGGCATTTTCTTGATTGAGGTATCAGACAGGCTCAACCTCTGGGTTCCATTTGACTGCTATACTTAGATGATTCTCTTTGTTCTTGTTTCTTCCACTGCCAATATGAGAGTCCAGTGAACACAAGCTCCCTATTTATCCTCAGCCAGTCTTGCTTTCACCAAGGTGAAAGTATATAATCCAAGGGAAGATGGAAAACACCGAATCTGGATGGTCCAATTTAGTAATGAAGAGGTAGAGGTCTTGAGGCACTCCGGACTATCTCACCTCACCACGGCAAGGTAATGACATGGTTCAGGCTCTCCAATCTCACTCCAGATTTTTTTAGCTACCTTTGTCTCCTGTCCTGGCCTTGCTGCTGGTACCCATGCTAGTGGCCAAATTAGCTCAACTGCCTGCTGCTGGTATTCCATCCAGACACTCTAACTTGCTCAGTTTTGTAAGTCTCTGCCTGTTTCCTTTGGTTGGGGGGACTCAGATGTAGACTTTCTAGGTTTGATCATTTATTGTTTGCAGTGTTACTTGACAGGTTGGATGGAAATGTTTGTGAATTAAGTTTCATGATGAAAAGCAGATACATGCTGCAATGGTAGAGTAAGAGACTCAATAATATAAAGGAGATCATGTTAAATAGAATACACTTTGTGGTCTTTTTTCCATCAAGGGAATTTCTATTTACATTTTTCCCATGGACTTTATTGCAATATCTGAGCTTGATATCATTGTAATAAAATAAAACCAAAGAAGCAAATCTTTACAAATCACATTTTAGAAGAAAAAAAGCTCATGACATTTTAATAAACGGAGTAGAGTTGCTGGAAGGCAGCATTTGGGACTCTCTGGATATTATTTTTTTCTATTTTAAAAACTTTACAGTTTATACTTAAAGAGAACAATGAAATCACTCTGTTACCCTGGTTTCCTGTGAGCACCTAGAAAGGGTACAACCTCTGAGGACTTTGCCATTTTGTCCCACTTCATGCAGGGACTAGAGTCTCACTTTCATCTTAATGTGTTCTTAGGCAGTTTAATGGTTAAGATGCCATTTTTAATTGTCAACTTGACCCAATGTAGAATCACCTGGGAAGAGAGTGTTAATGAAACATTGTCTAGACTAGGTTGGCCTGTGAGGAATTTCCTGTCAGGTTAATTGACATGAAAGGATCATCCACTCTGGGCAGCACCATTTCCTAGGCTTGGGATTCCTAGGCTTGAACTGTGTAAGGGTAGACCTAGGGGCAGAGACTAACGCCATGTGCATTCTTTTCCCTCTGCTCTTAACTATGGGTGTAATGTATGTAGCTGCTTCAAATTCCTTCCACCTTGACTATCCCATGATTATGGACTACAACCTGGAATTGTGAGCCAAATAAACTCTTCCTTCCTCTCTTAAGTTGCTCTAGTCCAGGTATTTTATCAGTGGGAAATAAAACCAGGATCGGTAGAGAAGCAAGGCTTCTAAGTCTTGGTTTCTTTATTTGTAGAATGTCTTCCTCTGTCTTTAAGCATTGTGTGAGAGCCTTACATAACTCTCCACCTAACCCAGGACAGAGTACAATACACTATTTCTTTCCTCTAAATGGCACCTTGGGTTCTACAGGATCTTAGGAATGGAACCAAACATCATTATTCTATGAGGGATTGTAATTTTTGTCTTGTTTAAAGTTTAGCTAATCTTTTAGGGATATTAGTTCACCATTTAGTGAAAGGCTTTTGAAATCATAGGCCCAAAGCTTGGTCCTGAACTGCTCTTATAAAACACCAGTACAGTTCCTCATTTAGAATCATCAAGAGCATGTGCTGTGCCAATGTGAAATAAGAATGTGGTCTAGAAATAATAGATTAGTTATTCAATAGCAGCTAATTACTCTGACAGGCTCACTGCTATGTAGACAATCTTTGGAGGGTAGAGTATATGTTGGTCAATATAAACACCTGAGTAGTCAACTCTCTGACATGACATTATTCAACCCTAATACACCAGATTTTCCATCAAATTGCAGTTGATATTTTTGTCTTCTTAATGGCCAGCTTGGTGCCCTTTATTTTCTTTGCACATATTGAATTTCCTTTCCCATATAGTTCTCTAGTTGCACATGTTACATAGTTAGCCAAAATAATCACTAGAACATTAAAAATAATTTCAGGTGATAAATTACAAAATGACAATTTTAAAAATGTGTTTACAGTGTGTGCTCAAGTGTTTACATGGGTTCTTACATAATGAATAGGTTGTAAAAATCTATCTTCTGAGTAAGTGCTTTTTTAGTGGTGTCTGGGTCTCTTCTCCATGCCTGAAGATTCCTTGCAGCTGAAAAATTGCCCAGAACTCTCAAGGGTCACCCCAGGCAGTGGGCCATCAAGGGCTGAGAGATACACTCAGCTTAAGCCTTGACCTTCCCAGTTCCCAGCCAGCCTCAGTGCTGCCACACCTTCTCCAGGAAATTCCTCCTTCCCTGCATGGGAAAGGATCCTGCTTTCGGAGGAGTGCACAAGACCTTAACGTCATGATGAAGGATAGACTATTCCAGCCCTTCAAAAGGCTGTGGGCACTGTGCACAGTTGTTAGGAGCAGGTTCCAATCAAAATGAGCAGCAGGCAGGGGTTCACAGTTTAGAAGCTCTGTCTGTCCTCTCGAAGCCTCCATTTTCCTAACAGTCAAAGCAGAGAAAAGTGAGGGTGTTGAGAATATATTAAGTCAACTGGTGTATGTGAGTATCTAGGGTGAAGAGTCATTTTTATCTTGGGTGATATTATTGCCATAACAAAATAGATATCCCTGAAAAAAAATAACTTGTCTCTACTTCCTGTCTTCCATATGCATGAGGTAATCCACCTGCTGAAATGCCTACCCAAGTACTTGCTACTTGTGGAACCTTCCCATAGATCAGTGGCACCAGAAAATAAAATGATACTCCAACCCAATACCAAGAGTGGAGGGTGTCAGATTTCTTTCATACCATTTATCTTTTTTCTTAAATGCCTTTTTAAACCTTCTGCTTAAGTTTTCAAAGTTTAGAAGTCACTGTAGGCTGTAGGTTTCTCTAGGGGACAGCCCTTTATTTTTTCTCCCTTGGGAAACTTAGGAATTTGGACATAGAAGGCTTATATTATTTTAATCTCTGACATTGATACATCAGTAAATTAGATTTCTGCTTATATTTTCATTAAATTCTTTGCTAATCCTGGACAAAGTGCAGCAATTTTCTGGCTTAATGAATTTTATTTTTCCACATTGACAACTTTAATGAAAACATCAGACTAACAGATGCACCTCTCTTTGAAAAATAGAAGGCGAAACATGGATTTAATGATACTACTTTGGTAATAATTCTCAGCTATTGCAATTTTAATATCCTGACCATATTGTGTTAATTGATATTTTATAAAGTTATTCTTTCTCATTATAGAGGTATTATTTGTTTCAAGTCAATTTGGAATTATTTTCAAAAGTATATGTATGTATACATATATATGTGTGTGTATGTGTCAAATCTATATATATGTACACACACACACACACACACACACACACACACACACACACACACACAAGCAAACATGCTCCTCTTAGCTCCAGTGGGAGCTCTAGCTGACAGTGACAGTACTCTGTGTCAGGAAGCAGGTGAACCAATGTGCTGGAATCTTCTCTTTGCTGTACAGGCAGCTGGCTGCAGAGGAGAGTCCCACATCATCAAAGAGGAGAGAGCCACAGACTGCAGTAAATGTCAAGGTTTTAGTGTCTTCCTTCCCTTCAGACATAAAGTGCAATTACCAGGGTAAATCTTCTTCTGTTCTTATTACTTCTTTCCTCTGCTAGAATGTCATTGTTATCCCCTGCCCTCTTAAGAAGCTCCTGGTCACAACCAACCAGCACTCACTGCCTACTCTTGTACGTGACACAACTCCGTGTTCTTAGGAATCACACCCAGTTGGAAGGAAAGCATGGCAGGTGTAATTGTATCTTTCTCAGTATTACATTTTCCAACATTGTCTTATAGATATCAAAAAGTTTATTTTCTAAAGAACAGTCTTACTTTTCTATTGCTACGAAGAGACACCATGGCCAAGGAAACTTATAAAAGAAAGCATTTGACTTGGGGCTTGTTTACAGTTCCAGAGGGTCAGTCCGTGACCATCACGGCAGAAAGCATGGCAGGAGGCAGGCAAGCATGGCTGGAGCAGTATCTGAGAGCTCACCTCCTTCAACAAGGCCACACCTCCTAATCCTACACAAACAGTTCCACAAGGGGGGGACCAAGCATTCAAATATATAAGCCTGTGGGGGGGGGTCATCCTCATTCATATCACAAGAACAAAAATGAGTTATGTTTTGGTGACTTACAATAGGGTTCCGGTCTTGGAGAGAATGTATCCCTGTGTGTTTATTGACTTGACACACAAAATTGTTTATACATAGCAAGTACAACAATATAGACAACAGTACAATCCACAGATTCCACACCACTGAATTCACACTACCACCAACTGTAAATATTTAGGAGAAAATATATACAACAATTGCAAATGTTTGAGAGGAAAAATAAGAAACTGTGTCTATATGAATGTCTTCATAGCCCTTTCTCCTCATTATCCCATAAGCAATACAATGTAAGTCCTATTTCTATATCATTTGCGTTGTGTGAGGTGTGATAAGTTAGCCAGAGATGTTTTCAAATAAAGCATATGAGCATCAGGTAAGCATAGGTCCTGTAAAACACTGAGCCATACTATCTCTAAGAAACTGGAGCAAATGAAGATTTTGGTGTCTGTGTGATCCTGATATGACCCCTGTCCCGGGACATGTGCTCAGGATGTGACTATACACATACAGTGCAGAGTGATTGGATATAGCCAGTAAAAATACACTTTGCCTGGCATAGATGTAAATAACATCTAGCCTATGTATTTTTCAGTAATAAAACATATTTTTGCTGCAATCAAGCTATAAAATAAATTTCTTGAGCTTATTTCTTCTAATGATCATTTTGTATTCTTTGGCTACAAGTGTCCTGACCTTTTCTACCAGTCTTCCAAGTCCTTGATAATCACCATTTAACTCTCTAGTTCTGGGTTCAGATTTTTTAGATTCTGTATCTGAATGACACTGTGCAGCCCTTGTCTCTCTATGCCAGGCTTATTTAATTTCACACCTGGATCCCACCTATGTCGTGGCAGAGGACAGGATTTTATTCAGGAGCACCAATTAGATTTGCCAGCAGGGGGCAGGCTTTAGCCACAAGAAATGCATAGTCTTACAGCATCCTACATAGAGGCAAGACCACATCCACCCATGGGGATATATTTTAAGTTCTCAAAATGAACATGTGTATTGGTCTTCTGTTACATAGAGACCCTCAAATGCTATCTTCATAACTCACTGATACTACAACCAGACTTCTTTTATTGAAAAAGAAAAAAAAATAACTTTTAGCTCAGGAAAGGCAACCTGCCACAATGCAGTGAATTAACTTTTGCATGAAGTCCAGTCTTCTTAAGAGATGTATGACTGATGCATTATGCATGAAGTGAACATCTTGAGGTCTATGAACTTCAGTTTCATTAATGAACTGGGTAGCTGAAGAGTGGTCCCTACCTCACAGTGCTGTAGAGGTGGCTTGAGGGGATGACCTGCTGCTATCCATAGGCAGCAAGCAGAAAGAGAGATTGGGCCTCAGCTACTGTTCTAGGGCCATGCCTGCCTGTCTGCTACCATGCTCCCCACAATGTTGGTTATGGATTCACCCTTTAAAACTGTAAGAACTCCCCATTAAATAATTTCTTTTATAAAAGAATAAGGTGACATAGACTCATCTGGTTCACTGACAGCCATATGGTAAATGTGATTATATCGTGATTATAACTCTTACTACAAATCCTAGGGAAGAACATGCATTCAGAGAGCAGTGACACCTACTGCAGGAACCCTGCTGAGGGTGGATTCATGGCCCCTTATCACAGGAAGATCCTGAAGAGCTAAAGGGTGTGAGGCTCAGGAGGGGTGCTGCTCATTCAGACAGCGGAGGTGAGTCTATGAAAGAAGGAGCCACTGGCTGAAGCTCATGGTCCACAACCCTACAATGGCTAAGAGATCATTGGGGGAACTGACTGCTTCACTTGGAAATAAAATAGGGTGGAAAATTTTATATCCAGAAACATAACCTAGAGTCAAGCAGGGGGAGAAGGCTTCTCTGCATCTGTCTGGCACATCTGTCCCAGTGGCATGATTTGGGGAAGACCCTGCCTACAGCATCTACAGATCTGAAACAGGTTCATGTGTAGAGAGAAGTAGTCTTGAGCCAGTGTGGATAGCTTGGAGGCTTAGAGATTTGAGCTTGGTTGAGTAAAACACGGGCTACAATTTGAGGAAAGAATTGGGATGCCATGGGTTAGAATAAGTACTGAGAAATCTTTGGGGGAGGCTGTCTGTTTCCACCTACAGAACTGTCTATCAAGGGACTTTTAAATCAAACAGCCTGGCAAAAAGGCTTTCACAACATACCAACAGTACAAGGGAACCCCTCTGGTTACTAAGAAGAGTCAGTGTGACTACTCTGTCTCCCTAAGTCCCAAGACTCTGTGAAGACAGTATTTTAAAGATTTATTTATTTTCATTGCATATGTATACTTAGTCTGTCCATATAAACGTATAATGAGTGCATGCCTGGTGCCAGAAGAGCCCAGAAGAGTGCATCAGATCCTCTGGAACTAGAGCTGCCCACAGCTGTGAACCACCATGTGCTGCTGGGAATTGAGCCAGGGTCCTCTGGAAGAGCAGCCAGGGCTCTTAGCAGTGGCACCATCTCTCCAGCCCCGAAGGAAGAGCTTTCAATTCAAGACAGTCACCCAGCAAAACATTGTGAACTTTAGAAAGCTCTTCCTGTGAGTATCTATGAAAAGGAAGTGAGAATGGCCTTTTTTTTCAAAGCGCGTAATTCTCATTCTCCAAGGACAAGTACTACATCTGAGTAGGGTAGACTCTTCAGTGATGCTCATGTGTAACACTGAGGTGTTCAAATCCACACAAAAGATGACCAGCCTCACTGTCATCTAAGCCAGAACTCCATCACCCCCGGCCAAGACTGTACCTTCATTGTTAAAGAAGGTCTATGAGATGCCACGTAGGAAAAAGAAATTCTGAAGAACACAGTGAGAATGGCATCTTAGCCCTTTGGCACCTTAAGGGGACAACAGCAGCTGCTGTCAGTGGAGGGAGCCGTTCCGCCAGCCACAATCAGCTATGCACAGGACATGCAGAGATGCTTTCTGAGTGCCATGACTTCTGTGAAGGGATCCTCTTCCAAAAGATATTCTCAATCAATGGTAGAAACACACAGGCCCTTAACAATGCAGCTGTCATAGCAGAGATTTGTGTTTGGGGAACTTGTTAAACTGCATTAGCCTTCAGTTGTGTCTTGGCAGTATTTAGAAATAGTCTCTGATAATTTTTCTTGTGTGTGTGTGTGTGTGTGTGTGTGCGCACACACACATGCACCTGTGCAAATAGGTTATTGTGCATGTGTACGTGTGTCTGCATGTTCATGTGTATGGTGACTAGAGGTCAATGTTGTGTGTATTTCTCCATCATGGTCCACCTTATTTATTCTAGATAGAGTCTCTCACTGAACCTGAAATTCATGTATTTTGTTAGACTGGTATTGCTAGCCAGTAAGCCCCAGGGGTCCTGTTTCTGCTTCCCAGGTGCTGGGAGATCAAACTCAGGTCCTCATGCCTGTGCAGGAAGCATCTCCCCAGCCAGTCTCTGGTCTTGTAAAGACTGAGATGGCTTTGGCTCTGCTCTGTTCCCTAGATGTACAGTCTTTTAGATAAGAAAACAGGACTGTACAGGAAAATGATGCTAATGAGATAAGCTTTCTTCTTGGAGTCTGCTACTGAACCCCAGATGATTTGTGTTTATAATGGCTTAGAAATAGCTGTGCATTACAATCACAGGTATCACAACACAAGATAAACTGATTTATTATATACAGCGTGACACATACAGGAAGTAGACATATTATTATAAGGAAGTTGTAGATACCTACCAAAGATTCGTGGGATTTTCAAGATTATCAACCAATCATTCCTCTCTTCCCTCCTTCGTAGCCTGGGCTAATTTGAAAGCAAACTACAATTATTATTTCACTAGTAAATACCTCAGTGTACATTTTAAATATTTCATTATTTAATGGAATCTTCTACATAATTACTTCATAATCAGCAATGATTCTATAATCCTTAAATAGCCATTTGGATGTTTGCATTTCCAGGATCTCATCACAATACCCCCACCCCTCTTAATGAGATTGCAGATCATTGCTGTGATATGTTCTCTAAGTGTACTTTTATCCTAAGTTTCCCATTCATCTCCTATTCATTTCATCCCCGGTGTCTCTCTGTCTCTGTCTCTCATCTTTGTCTCTCCTGAAATGTTTTTGAAGGACCTGGAAGGGTCACCTGCTATATAAAATCCCCATAGTCTGGACTTTGCTAAGCAGACTCCTACAGAGTTAACACGTTCCATTAGCTAACTTTTGTGACTCAGGGAGTGACTCCACCACTGGATTAGACTGGACATCTGTATTCTTTGACTATGTCACAGGTAGCTCTATGTTCTAGTCAGAAGGCCACTTCTCTTTCTTGTGGTGTTGACAGCCATCAGCTCTCAGAGTGACCAGCTTTCATGCCAGTGTGTCCTCATAGCATTGACATCTGAATTTTTATAATATAATCCCCAGGAAAAGATTGCAGGAAGCATCTGCCTTGGTGTCTGTATATTTAAAGCTGGTTCTATTTGTAATTCTTCAAAGTCAAGTCATGTGAGGTCAAATGATGGGCCACATTTTCTTTGAGTAACTACATTGATGCTGTAATTTTCTTGCCTTCAGACATAAACTTTGTGAAAAGTCTGAAAACATTGATTTTTTTCCCTTTATCAACAACTTCATCTTTTTCTCTAGCTATCCAGGGGACTGGAGTGACCCTGGTGCTGCTTTGATATTCCCAGGCATAAAAGGTGTCCTCTCAGAGTCTTTCCAATACTTCAGGTTTTTTGTTTTGTTTTGTTTTAATTTCAGTAAACATCCTTGAATTAAAATTTCAATATTTCAATATTTCTTTCTTCTTTGAGAGTTTCCATTTGTTATGTTTTCTTTGCTTGGCTTCCAGAGCTATCATTTTATTATAAAATATTTTAACTACTCTCTGTATTTTCCATTTAAATATTTTACTTAATTTCTTCTAAAGAACTGTTATTTTTATAAATTCTATCTTTTTATTTTTGAATCAATGTTCCTTTTATTTATAATTCCTTTCTGAATTCTCTCACTTTCTAGTCTTTTGATTTGAGTCATTACGATACTTACTTTTATTTATTTTTTTATTTTATTTATTATTTTGTTACAGTATTTACCTTTTTTGTTTTGTTTTGTTTTTGTTTGTTTGTTTTTTGAGACAGGGTTTCTCTGTGTAGCTTTGCACCTTTCCTGGAACTCACTTGGTAGCCCAGGCTGGCCTCGAACTCACAGAGATCCACCTGCCTCTGCCTCCCGAGTGCTGGGATTAAAGGCGTACGCCACCACCACCCGGCACAGTATTTACCTTTAATTTGAGTTATTATAATACTTATTGTATTTTATTTTATCTTTCTTTTTTTAAAAACTTTCAATCTGTGTTTGAAAAAAGTAGGTACAGTGTCTTAGAACTCTCTTCTGTGAGCTTGTTTTTATTTTGTTGTTCTTTTGTGATGTTACGGTACACCTTGTTGTTTTTGTCAATAACTTTGCATGTAATTTTGAACACATTCTTCTCTCTCTCTATATATATATATTTTTTTTTCAACAAAATATAGTAATGTTTACAATATATAATTATTTTGTGTATGCTATATATTATTTATATATACAAATATAGAATACACACACACACACACACACACACACACACACATATATATATATATATATATATATATATATATATATATATATATATATATATATTTTCCCTGGAAGTGCTCCCAGACTGAAGTATCACTTGGCAGGATTCCTCATGAGAATACCATATAAAGGGCATCTACAAGACCACGGTATCTGAATTTTTGGAGATTGGAAGGAGGAACCAGCATGGGGCTAACCTGGCTCAAGTCTTTCCCTTGCTGATTCCTCCTTCCAATCTCCATAAATTCAGATCCATAAATTCAGATCCTGTGGCCCTTTGTATGGTGCTCTAGTCAGGAATCCTGTCAAGTACTTCCATGTATTGTCTGTGTGTGACTGGCTTTACTCTCGCAATTTATCTGTCCTGCTCTATATATGTTTCCTCAAACTGCTCAAGACAGTTTTTCCACACAGATCAACATGTGTGGAGAATTGCCTTCCTGTTTTCAGGGAAACAATTACACAAACATGTCCTGGTCCAGACCATGGATGATCTTTTGAATTTCTCCATATCGATGTGTTCTTTAAAGTGACTTAGATTAGCACCCTGAACACGATGGCCATCTCTGATTACAGTTGAATCACTGATTGTTTGGAAGCTAGAACTGACCTGGGGGAATAAATCTATAATTGTCTCTTGACGTTATATGTGGAATATAACTTCAAAAAATATATTAGAGATTTCCAAGTATATTTGTCAAATACCCCATAGATCATGGGTTTGATATCTTTCAAAGGATGGGAGAAGATAATCCAAGCTTGGTTGATGTCATTCGTGTTGACAGTGTTAGTGAGAACCTGAGGCAGGAAATTAGACAATTAGTTCTGTGCCTTGTGGGTAAATTAGCAAAATGACTGGGATTATTTTTAGTTTATTATAGCTTCTTCCTTCCTAAATTGGTCATGGGAGATAGAGCCTGTCTTGAAATCCTACACCCAAGCTTCAATTCGTGAAGAACAGGGCTTATTGTATTTCCATAAGCTTAGACACTTGGGAATCTTCTCCTTTTTGGTACATGGAAGTTTTGCTTTAAATTCATTCTTATTCATCAAAGCAATCATTAGCCATCAAGACATGATGCAACTGAGATCATTGCAAACATTTAGTTGCTCAAGCCAAATTTGCAGGGATGTTAAGTGTCTAATGTTCCTTGATTATATCTTTTGTTGGACAGAAAAGGGAGTAGAAGTTCCTCCTTTGGTAAGAAGTCAGAGTCTTGGGACAGGTAGATGGAGAGATGCCTCAATGATTTAGAGTCCTGTTGCTCTTGCAGAAGACCAGAGTTAGTTTGTTTGCTTAGTGTTTGTTTGAGAGAATATCTCACTGTGTAGACATGGCCAGCCTGGAACTTGTTATGTAGACCAGGCTGGCCTCAAATTCACAGAGCTCTACCTGCCTCTGTGTCCTGAGTACTAGTATTAAGGGAAGGAACCACTACATCTGACCCACTGTTCTGATTTCCACTTTTCTACTAACTGATCGTATCCAGTGTATTTTCATATTACTGTTGGCTATTTGTGAATCTTTGCAGAAATATCCATTTGAATCCTTTGTTTACTTTATGCAATTATTATCATTGTTTTGTTGTAATCACAGTAGTTCTTCTATTCTCTAGACACTGATTCCTATCCTAAAGAGTGCCAATGGAAGAGCAAGAGTACAAGAAAGCAAAGCCTAGTGCCCCACACCATTCACAGTTGCACGCCTGTCTTCAGAGAAAAACAACAAGTCCCTGTTCATTTTGGCAGAAAGGAAAACCCAGGGACCATTTATCTTTTGTTGTGTCAAAATTTTACCTGAGACATTAATTCCTTTCTCTCCTGAACAAAATAGCTCAGTCTGTAGATGAGCCTTATTTCCAAGTATGTTAAATGTCCACCTCAGGGACATCTCAAGAGCAAACCTAAAAACCATTAAGATTATAGATTTTTTTTCTCCAGAAGTAGTGCTGAAAATGACACAAAACAGAAAGTAAACCACAAGGCTCCCGATGGTTAAGGCAACAGGAGAGGTCTTAGATGATGTTCCCAGTTCTTTGAGCACATCAAGATCTATCACATCAGCCTAGAGTGCTCTCCTTGACTCATGCAGTCTTTGAATCCTTAAGTTATTGCATCAGTAACATCAAAATAGCTGGGAAGATTGGCTTACCCTCAGCTTAGAAAAAAAAAACAGATCTAACTCCCCAGGCTGGTTTGTTTCACCGCCACTTGTTACAGTTGGAAGCTTTGATCTCTTCCAGAATTAAGGGGTTTCCTGAGGCGTCAGTCTTAGGGATGTAAGCCCATTTCTAGTAGAGGCATCAAAGGCATTTTCAGATATCCGATGAAGAAAAGCACACCCCCTCCCAAAGATTCGCAGGCTCACAGTCAGAAATGCTTGAAAAGGACCCTTAACTTGACCTTCCGTCCAGGTACCAATCTTTCTTCCCCATATCACGCTTTTGGCTCCAGGCCCAGGACAGAAGCATAACTATCTTGTGGGAGATGAGTGGTGGTTTTCTCTGGGGGAAAGGTAGTCTGAGCATCACTATTGAAGAAGACAGATTCTCAGGGAAAGTTGAGGACTAAGAGGCAATTCTCTCAAGGGAAGAGCTAAGAGATGCTATGTTCTTGCTGTTTCTCTGTGTGTTGTGGACGAGATCCTTTTGAGGATGCAGAATAGCAAGTGATGACTGCCAAGTCTGAGGATGAAATCTTCTACTCTCCTGTACCGATGGCAGTGCCATGCAGCAGGTGAGACACCTGTGCTTGGGATTAGACTATACAACAATTATTTTTGAATAATCTGTATGTGATAGAAGTTTGGTATTTCTATTCTCTTAATTTTTTGGGGGCTGAGGGGTCTCTTCCAAATTTGTCACTGGCAGTAAATAAGAAATGAGGGCAGTCTGAATGCATATGAATGACTGTATTATATTTTCATGTTTGGATTCCACCCAAAGACTTACCAACAACTTTCAAGTGTTTCTGTGTGCCTGAAGCATGAAAAGAAATACAATAACTTAAATGAATACAAATATTAGAATGTAATAATTAGAATAGATAACTAAGTTTTCTAATTTTCAGAAATGTACAATAATAGGAAATTTTGAGTTATTTTAATTTTTAATAACAAAGAAAAGAACTGATTACAACTGACCTAGCTGAGGGAAAAAGGGTAGTGTTTATTTTTGTCCTAGCAAATTGAAATTCATACTTGAAAAATTGATAGATATCCTAAAAGAGAACACACTACTGAGTACATTCAAACACAGCAAACCAAGACTAAATAAAGTTACACCAATGGTGTTGGTCATATGGGAAACATGAGAGCTCTGAAAGGAAGAGAAGCCATTTGCTACTATAAAATTGCTTGAATTAAGACATAAACATTAAGTTGGCTCCAGACTAGATCATAATTACATCCGGAAAGCAGAAGCAGCAGTGACATATGGCTGGATTGTGATTAGCCAATGTTTGTTAAAGAGTCCTACAGGTCAACCATTGTTGCCTGACAGAAATCCTCTCACTTTAATAATGAACAACAGCATTAATAAGAGTGATCATTTTTGTTTCCACTTTACTTTAAGCTTAAAACAACTAAGCTCAGAGAGGGTAAGAAATATGGCCCATGTCAGAAAGAAGTATAGAGCCCAAACTGGAAACCAACCCCTGCCCTCATTCCACAGCCAAATGCCACAACTCCGTTATCAGGAAATCACAGTTCCCTGGATCAATAAGAGGCCAAGTGATCAGAGAATGGAGTTTTGTTTCTGTTTTTGTTTTTTTTTTTTTTAACCTGGTAGTGTCCAAATTTGCTTTTGAAAAACTCAGAAGCTCTTGCTGAACACTTGGCAATTTTCTAGACTATAGCACTGACACTAATTTTATAAAGGGAAATACAAGAGGATGAAGAGTCTAGATGCTATCAAACAAGGAGTACTAACTATTTAACAGCCGATACTCAATGTCTAATGAGCATTTTTTCCAAGTAGAAATATTCTAGAAGAGTATATCCTTTAATAAGTTCCCTCCTTTTAATCATTACTTTAAAAAACATTTAAATTCTGCCATCTATAATGACGTCAGCTTCAAACTGGAACAAGTTTCAAAGTAGAGGTTAAAGTCCTGATTTTTCATCCAGTCTCCAGTGTCTCAAGTTCTGTAGAATCTGGTTCTCCGAGCAGACTTCCTGTGTTTATTTGTTTAATAAAGAGAATTGCGATTTTTCAGGGATTGAAAGGTAAATAGCAGATAAAATCTCCATAGTAACTCTTGGATGAAAGTTTGACATTGGACACTGTGATACAGACACAGCTGTTGAAATACTTAGCTAGGGGGTTTGTTCACACAGACATTAGTGGAGCTGTTTTTGAGGATTAAGTGGTATCATTTGAACCAAGAAATAGAACTCATTGGCCACAAGGAGACTCAACGTGGGTCTAAGCCTCATTTAGCTATATGCTTTGCTAAACACACTGATAATAGTTCAAATATCTTTTGATGAGTCTGGCCCTCATCTGGACACTAGGAACAGAGATAATGTGTTCTGTGCTCTCAAGAGGATCACTGTTTAGCAAAAGCAGGTAGGCTGATAGGCAATTAGATAGCTACACTAATTGATAAGCCAATGCTATAACAAAGACTTCTCAAAACTGCTAAGAACGCAGATGATATTATTGCCATCATTGGCAGATTTACCTTGTGGCTGGATTCATTGAGCCTAAAATTTTCCTACTTAAAACAAATTGATCCACTGAAATTACAAAGTTCAATAATAGACAATATAATTCCCATTATTAAAATTTGAAAGATTTATTAATTTATCTAATTTATTTTTTGATGGTCAGAAATTCAAGAATAGCATAGTGGAGTGTTCAGCTCAGGGTTTGGGCAGTTTATAGAGCCTGTCAGTCATAGAGGCAGTCACCTGGACCATGGTCAAGTTTCAACATGGCTACTTTGGCAGAGAGGTCCCCATTTCTGCCCAGATGTTGGCAGAGACCTTATTTTCTACCTGGTCACTTCCTTCTGGGCTGATTGAGAGTCCCCAGGACATGGCAGACTGCTTGGCTCAGAGAAAGAAAGCCAAGAACGATAGTGGAAAGGGACTTGTACCCTGCTTGACTCCAGCTCTGCAGGTACACTCCCAATTTTGCTCCAAGTTCACTGGTGAAATGACCCAGACTCTTTTGGAAAGTGTCAAGAACAGAATTTCATATATGTGTTAATTGCCAGCATGCAACTTCCACAAAGCAAATCTTTTTAAATTAGACATTTTCAGGCAGTTCTTTCAAACACTTATTTTCCTCTACATTATTCACTTGCTTACAGCTAGAAACATCAACTTCCTACTTTAAAATTGCTTTTGCCCTCAATCATCTGGCCAATAAATCATTTTGCAAATTCATTTGTGTGGACACCAAATGTCGTTGTCTATCCTTGAGGATTGGTTGTATGTGCGTGGTTTGATTTTTAATATTTAGCAACAGTGATTGGTTTACTGTTTCCCCATACAGAGAGTGGAATCTTCCAGATAACTGAAACCATGGTTCAGTATGCACAGGGTACATTGGTGCTTTCTCTAGACTTCCTCTGTTAAGCTGGGGCTGGGCCTTGTACCATATGCCTGTAATCCCAACTATTTGGGAAGCTGAGGCAGGAGGATCACAAGTTCATGAATAGCCTGGACAACTCACCAGGTCCCTGCCTTAGAGGTATAGCTCCATGTCAGAGCCCTTGTCTATCATGTGTGAGATCTGTGGTTCAGTCTCTTGTTCCACAATCAGTCAATAAGTGCTACAATGAAATAAATAATCCAGGTACTTAGGAGGGAAGAGTATTATCCCAGAATATATTCATCCTTTAGATTTAGTGAAGTTTTACTGCTAATAAAAATAACTGACAACTCGGCATTTTGTCTTTTATCCCCCCCAAACCATAAATAAAACCAATCACTTGGTTCAGCATGTCTTAGGAGATGGAAAGTGGTTGGTGCCTTAAAGGTTTTATTCCTGAAATTACTTCTAGACTCTTGAGAGCAGAAACAACCTCACTATTGAATCAGTTTGGGGGTAAGTTTGGGGTCATGTACCTATTGATTGACAAGCCATCAGCTGGCAGTTAGTCATTTCCTGTTCTCTAGTAGTATTTCATTTAACTTCTCCCAGGGCCTGAAAGGCATTTTACAGACTTGGAATACCTGTTAATAAGAATGTTTAGGACTCCAAACTTACTATTGGACTCATATCCTTGTTATATGTTATTCAAAGTAGACATTCAGCAGGTGAAAACTGCCCAGTAAAGCCAAGAAAGTTCTGTTAGGGAGTTTGGTATCCCTGCAGACCAATAAAGTCACGGAGCTCCACTACTCTTTACATAAGTGACATAGCTCATTAGCAACCTAGGTCCCTTAAATCCATGGCTCCTGCCACATGTAGACATGGGAACCATTTCCATTTTGACCTTGGCTCGGCATCATGATCATTGGTCAGGGTGTATGTACCAATTCTGGAGCAGCCTCCAATCCTTACTTCTTCTCACCACCTAAGACTGACCGTCACCACCCTGGTGCAGCCTCCTCTAGGGGTAAATTTTCAAGGTAGTGGGATTTTATTTGGGGGGGGGCTCTTCACTGCATCTACACACATGCTCAATAGGCCACACACAGTCAGCATTATCTTATATTTACTTCTGCAGGTTTAAATGCTTAAAGGCATCATGTCACAATTGGCTGAGGGCATGCATACATTGTATCATGCTGGGTGCCGAGTTTTCTCAGCTCAGCTTAGCTGCAGCATTTTGGTTTGGTTATTGTACAAAAAAAAAAGAAAAGAAAAGTAGTTTGGACACAGGTTTCTCCTTTGTGTTGAAGGGCATCCTTCAAGACAATGCATTGTCAAGCTTGGATGCTTCTATATTAAAAAGTCAGGTTTTGCCCTGTCATGCACTGTTAGAATTCACTGGTTTCCTCTTGCTGCTCTCCAGTGCTTACAGCCGAGGGCAGTAGAGCTTTGTCCCGTCTACTTCTCTGGTGAGTGCTGACGGAGGAGAGCACAATGCCCGGGTGTTTGCCCCTTATGCGGTTCATTAGACCTTGAGCAGCTGCTCATGTCCATTAACAGTCACTTAAGCAGCAGGTTGGGGGAGCTGTGCAGCTATGAACTAACAGTGAGGCTGAGAGAAAAGGAGAGAGAGGGCCACCTGCCAAGACCTGGCACAGTACTATGTCACATTGGGGAACATTTGTTTTCAAATCACACAGTGTTATTTACTGGCTGTTATAGATGGTAGGCGCAATATGTATATGTATCTATGTGTGTGCCTTTGTGTGCTGGTGTATGTGTGGCTGTGGGTGGGTGCACGTACCTGTTTGCATATTCATGAGGGAGTCAGAGGACAACCTGGGATGCTGTTTCTTAAGTGCCTTCTGAATTTTGTCTGAGGTAGGATCTCACCAGTCCTGGCCTTCTGTGTGGGCCTGAGCTCTAGCTTCTAGGGGTCTGCGCTCAGGTCCTTGGGCTGGCAAAGCAACCTCTTCGCTCACTGTGCCATTTTCTCAGCCCTAGAACATGCCTTTATACAAGTTTTGTCCCAAATTGTTTAAATGGGCATAATTGTTCCTTTTGCTGCTGCTGTTGCATATCACGTGTTGATGGGAGTGTCTCTTCTCGAGTTGACCTGTCCCTATCCTTACATGGCCTGAAATAATGGCTTGTAATCAGATACACACTTCCTATACTGTTTCATCTCAGCCACTAGTTGATAGGTTTGTTGGTTGGGCAAACATCGTCCTGTTTTCTTTTTCGTGTGTGGCTGTGCACATTTGTGCACAGGTCCATGAAAATGTGTGTCCTTATGTGTGTGCTTGTGGGGACCAGTGATTGATGACAGGTGTCTTCCTCTATCATTCTCCACCTTACTTTTGGGGCAAGATCTCTCACCTGGCACAGAACTAGGAGATTCAGCTAGACTGGCTAGCCAGTGAGCTTCAGGGCCCCTCCTGTCTCTGAGTCTCCTACACCAAGGTTGCAAACACATGCATACTTTGTATGAAGGTGCCAGGGATCGGACCTTAGGTCTCAGGGCTCACATAGCCAATACTTTTGGGACTTAGCCGTCTCCCAGCCCCCATCCTCTCATTTTCTACAAAGCAAAGAAAATAAAATAAGTAAGCCAGAGCACCAGATGCAGCTTAAAGCCTACAAATTATTCCCAGACTTGAGCTTCTTTAAGGCTCTATTTTAAGACGCAGCAGCACTTTTTATATTTGTTTCAACAGGAGGGTTAGAGGATTAAAAAATGCTTAATTGATGGAAAGTAGGAGTGGTTACTCCCCCCACCTCCTCTACTCAGCTAAGCTAAAAAGGAAAGTGAGCCCATTCAATTCTCAGGCAGATCTGGAAGGCATTATTGCACGAGAAAGAAAATCCTTTGAGCCATTATGCTCCTCCGTTGCCTACTTTGATATGTGTATGTGTATCTAATTCTAATTATTGAAGCATCAACCCTCAAATCTACAACCACTTAAGAAAATAAAAAGAAAACAAAACAACAACAGCAACAACAACAAAAAAACTGGGACGAAGCCAGCATATTGCCTCCCTCTAAACAAGGGTCCTGTTAAGTGTCTCTTGACGCCAGGTTGGACAGGGGACCTTGTAGGATTCCAAGCACAGTCAGCAGCATCTGAAGTCATAATGATAATTAAATAGCATGGTTAATGTAATAATTATCTGTTTTACTGATGCAAGGAGCAAATTGACCCTATGATGGTCACCAGTGTTGCCCCCCTGGGATGCAGGGAACACAGGGGACATCCACAACCATGCATTTCTTCAGCAGGAAGCTGTGACCCCGCTAGTGAGGTGTGGATGAGGTGGTGATGACCACACCTGGCAGCAGAGCATCTCCAGAGGACCAGGGCTGAGGAGCCTTCTCGCAGAGCGGCTCTGTGCGGCTGGCGCAGCAGAGGGAGCCTGGACTCCAATGGAGGAGGCCGGGAGCTCAGGTCTCTGCTGCATTCGGAGAAGCCCGGGCTGCCGCCGCTGGATGAAGTTCCCAGCACACATTCAGCCGCCACTCTGCACCGTCAATTGTGGGTGAGCCAGGACAACAAGGGGAGAGATCCCATTTTGCTTTCTCGGGAGAAAGGGCTGAGAAATGAGCCGCCCAAGGAATCTGGCAAGGAGAAGAGTGAAAGGCAGATTCCTGCCAGCAGCTAAGTTGTAAAATTGCTTTGGAGGCTACCCAGGGAGCGTGATAGAATTGATAAGAGCAGCGCAAGCCGGGTTTCTGAGCAAAGGCATGCCCGGCTGCACTTGAGTCCGGGGCGCAGGAACGCTGCCTGCCGGTGCCTCCTGCAACTATCTGTGGCTGAATCAAAGGAAAAGAACCTAGAAACACAATTGCAAGGGATATTCCTGAAAGGAAAACACATCCACCCCCCTAAAGGAGGGGAGCAACAACCCAGCTGGCCTGAGCATTTTTAAAAGGAGAATCCCTCAGGTATGTTTTCTTTACCTCCCGCTGAGCTGCCTCGTCTGCATGAGATTCAGCCTGTGTCTTTTTTTCCATGGTTCTTTCTCTCTGCACTTTGAATCACAACCGCGGGGTTCTCTCAATGTAGAAGATGCCCCCATAAAAGCCTGCTCTTCTAGGTTCATGATCAGCATAATTTATTGGGGGATCATGGTCTTCTCCAGCCTTACTTTATTTTGAATACAACGTGATAACTGTTTGCTTACTTTGCAGTCAACTTTCAGGGGAATTACTGCATAGGAGCAAACAAGGTTGGGATAAATGTCGGGGTTCTCCTTCATCCCTGGAGGTTTGGGGATGGGTGAAAATGAAAGTCAAACAGAGATGAAAAGTTGAGAGCTTCTAGGAAAGGGTTAAAAGCCAAGCCTGGTGCGGTGTCACCTAAGAGGCTGCTGAGCCTCAGGTCTGGGGCCAGTTGAGCTTTGGGATGGTTCTGCCTACTCAAGGCTGGACTGGTCCCTTGGGTGACGATCTCAAGGATTTACTATGAAGAGGCAAGACTGCTTGGTTCTGTTTTACAACTCTTTTATGGTACTGAAGGAGGCAGTCTTGAAAAAAAAAAATCCCAAGACCCAGCTGCCTGAGTAGAACCAACTTCTGCAATTACGTCATCAACATACTTGTATAATAAGGAGAAAGACCCAGCAACGATCACACCTAGGTGATGTGACAAAGCTCAAATTCATCCTCTCCGTGAGGGTTTTAGAGAACAACATGAAAGAGGTGGGTGGAAAATGTGCAGAAATGAGTTTTCAAAAGCCTTCTGTGTTTTGGAGTTCGCAAATGAATGTTCCTAAGGAAAGAATTTTGCTATTTTGGGCTCTTCAATACTTTCACAAAAGTGGCTGAAACTGACAACAAATTGTATGTATGCACGTGCATTTAAATGAGCTTTTCCAGGATGAAGGAAAAAAAAAAGAATGAAAAGTTACATCTTGTGTATATAAAATATTTTCTTGATTTTCTGCATGCTTTTGTTAATGTGACCATTTTATTCTAAAGCTTTAGGACACTGACTTTTAATTGCTGTTTCTACTTTTGTGTGTGTGTATGTGATATGTCAGCTGCTATAGAGCAAGGCCAAATGGGATGTAAATGATCAGTTATGTACCTTTTGCCGGAAAAGAAATCATTACTCTGCTTTTGTAAAACTCAAAGGCAGTGATCTAGAGTATGGAGTTGGGCTCCACACCAAAGGTAATGAGTTGTTGTAGAGTCCTGTGGCTGTACTAGAATACACTAGAGTAGGGTGGGTATCTACAGCTAGCTAGCTGTTGAGACAGAGTGCTCATCTGTGAGAGCGAAAAGCACAGTGTATTTCTTCTCTGTTGATATTCGGTGTGGTACAGGTTACCCATCTGTAAATGAGATGTCCCAGAAGAAATGTAATAACAATTTCAGAACATTATATAAAGAATTATTTTTGAAGCTAATAAACTGATATCAAGTTGGATAGAGAATGTTTGAACCTCATAGACAAATGAGAACTGCCTTTCCAAACTAAAAAAGTTAGTTTGCTTTCAAACTACATGGAATTTAGTTGGGACTCATTTCAATAGAATTATGAGCTTAGATTTGAGGGTGGCAAAGAAGAAGAAGGAGGAGGAGGAGGAGGAGGAGGTTTATTTTCTGAGCAGTTGTTTGTTGTTGGACTTTCATTAAAAAGATTTGGAAATGTCCCTCACAAGTGTCCACCCCTGTACACCTGGACAAATGGATGCGTATGCAGGTGACTAGGAATGAATGTGTTAAGTAAGCCTGGAGAAGAAGCACACTTTTCATGTGCTTCTTATTAACCACATCTAACAGTTGCTTCCTACACCCTACCATACCCTCTAAGGCTGCCATTCTTTCAATATCTAGCAATGAAGTGTATAGCAAACAGAGGGAGTTGCCTAAAAGCCCATGGATCATTCCAGACAGGTGCAAGTGTGGAGGTTCCTCTTGCAAAGACGAATTACTCTAAGGATGTTTGTGTGGGGCAGGGAGTGATTGATGGTGGAGTCAGTGGAGAGGAGAACACGTGGATATCTTTGCTCATTTAGGGCCAGCCAGCGTCTTTGAATACACTTCAACACTTTCATCCCTCCTCCTCCTCCCCAGCTATAGAGGACACGCACGCTCCCTGAGTTCTCAGAGGCATGATGCTCCCTGTATTTTGTGTTCTAGTTTTAATACCCTTGGGTTCTGGTGTATATTCTTTCAATCACATAACGTTTACTACACAAGGACTTTCCCAAAATTATTAAAGGTATTGAAATTACCTTGCCAGATGACGACGACGACGACGACGATGATGATGATGATGATGATGATGACGATGATGATGATGATGATGATGATGTGTATGTGTGTGATCCTTGCTTTTGAGGTGGGAATTTGAGGAATTTTAAGTGCATGCTAATTTTGTTTCTATAATACACTTTTATAGCTAGGATTCTGTTGTCTGACTACACTGAAACTGCCAGCAATATCAACTTACTTGGCCATGTATACTTATAACACTATCTCTCAACACTACCACTCAAGTGCTAATTATGAATTCAAAAGATTGAATTTGTATCTTTTGCTATTGTTATAAATCATTTTTGGACCTACAGTTATCTGTGTTTGGATGAAAAGGCTCTAATTCCTTTCCAGCTGTTTTTAAAAGAGGGTTTATTAATAGCCCTATCAGCCTGCAGAAGACTGAATACCTGGTGCTGGAACTCCGGAGATAACAAACAGCACAGCAGGGTTTGCTCTGCTTCTGGCCTGTTAAAAAAGAGTTAGGAGGAGCCATCGAGATGGTTCTGTAGGCACAAGGGCTTGCCAACAAGCCCAGAGACTTGAGTTTGATCCCTGGGACCCACATGTTGGAAGGAAAGAACTGACTTGTATAAATTGTCCTCTGAACCCATGAACATACCATGGTACACACAACACCCCCCCACACACAAATAAACATAATAAAAGATGTTATATAAAAAATAGTGAGGAAGACAGGAGAAAGTCTCCTAGCCTCTAGAGCAGAAGTTTCCCAAAGGAAATGTAAGCACCGCGAAGACACACAGCACTGGCCCTCTTTTACTTGTTAAGGCTGGCTGTGAGCCAAGAGACATGCACACTTCCTGCCTCTTGCGTATTTTCATTATGGTGTGTGTGTTAGGCTTAGCATGCAAAAGTCATTATAGCCTGCATGCAGGATATGTTTTGTATTGCTCTTCCTGCAAAGAGTTAGAAAATATTTTGTAGGAATAAATAGCGGATTATAAGATTAACTCAATATAAGAAATCCTAGTCAGGGTGTTTTTACATGTAAAGGTAATTGTGTAACATGAGTTGCCTTCTCAAATGGTTTCTTTCCCCTGGGAAATCTGAAGACCCACCTATGTCCATCTTCACTTCCACAGTCAATCGCTGCTGGCTCCCATCCTGTTCTGGGTAAAACATAATTTATTTCTTAGCACTTAGGATCTTAGAATCTAGATGTAGTCTCTCTCTCTCTCTCTCTCTCTCTCTCTCTCTCTCTCTCTCTCTCTCTCTCTCTCTCTCTGATAGAGAAGAAATGTTTTGCATGAAAATATTTTCTTTAGCATGGTTTATAACTGGAAACAATATTCTCTAGGAATAGCTTTCCCAGACACATATACACATGCAACACACACACACACACACACACACACACACACACACACACCCCATACACAGGGGGAGGGAATGTTGACAGAGAAGACTTTGTATATGTGTTAAATTTTATTCATTTTTTTATTTACAAGTATACATGTCCCTGCTTGTCTTTCGGTGGACCACATGCATGCAAGAGCAGGTCAGAAGAAGGTATCAAATTCCCAGAACTGAAGTTATAGGTAGATGGTTTTGATCAGCCTGATGTGGGTCCCGGGAGCTGAACTTGAATCCTCTGCAAGAGCAGTAAGTGCTCTCAACTGCTGAGCCATTTCTCCAGCCCCAGCTTTATTGTTTTTCGTGTAGGAAAAGCTGATAACTTAGGTGTGGCCAGTGAGGACAGTTTCCAAGAAGGAGCCCTGTGGACACAGCCTCAGGGCTGCTGGCAGAGGGTCAGATGTGTTTTGAATCCTGCCATTGTTAACAGACACATAACTTTAAAAACTGAAAAAGAAAATGGTGTTGTTTATCAATGAGAAATCTTCCATCATAACAGCTTCAAGTGACACATGCCTTAGATGACTAATGCCACCTTTTAGCAAGAATCTAGCAGGAAACAGCAATATATACTATAAAAATCTTGGCTCAGTCTTTCACTAGCTAGGTAACCTTTGGGTGGTGTTTTTGTTTTTAAGTCTTTTCTTATCTGTGAACCTGTCCAGGTATCTGATCCAGAAGGTCACTTCTAGTTCCACACGTCGGGGCTTTTGTAAGCTCATTGTTGCTCAGGTTCCATAGGGTGGACTCCATGGGATAAGGTAGCTGTGGAGTTTCTTGGCTCTGGTTTGAGCTCCCTAAGAGGCCGGAGATGTGTAACTGGCATGTGCTTGTCTGGTAAAGGAAGCAGTATTCTTCCATTTAGGTCTGGGTTGAAAGTTTGTCAAATTATTTTCCCTCAAATAACTGGGCAAAAATGTAACATAATAGACCACATGCAGTTAGTGTCTGAGGAAGATAGTTTCAGTGCGCCAACTGGCACCACCCAAATCTACAGGTGCTCAATCTCCTCATGTAAAATGCGGCTGTATTTTCCAATAACTGAAATGTATCCCACACACTGTCATCATAGGCAGTTTTATAATGTGACATGTTAGAATATAAATGCCATAGGAACTGTGGTCACACGTGATTGTTTAGGGAACAATGGCAGGAAATCAATTGTGCCTGTTGATTGCAGGCAGAAAGTTGAAATGCTTGTGGTCTGTAGTCGGTTGAGTCTATGGACACAGAAGCTGTGGATGCAGCCAGCCGGCTATATTTGGGAGGAAACCCTGTATCTGTGAGTCAGGACACATTTGCTGCAGCTTCGGGTGATGTTGCAATGCTTCTTTTGGCCAACAAATGAATGGTAAGCCCGGTGTGCTGGTGCTTGCCTGTGATCTCAATGCTCTACTACCCTAGCTACTTTTAGGGTCACTCATAGAAAAGCACTTCTGAAAATAAAACCTAATAATGTGTATTCTGTGCAGTCTTCCTCTCTGGGTGTGCATACGCCATGAGAGTACCCAAGGAAAACCACGCTGCAGGGTCTCATGGCTAAAAAGGCAAACTGAGCTAGCAGAGCACCTGAAATCTAAGGAGAATTCATTTTTCCTCTCAGTTTTATAGGAGGTCAATTGCCAGGACACAGACTACATAGATCACTTTGTACATGTGAAAAATAAAATACGACTCTTAGAAAGTAGCCTGTGAGATGGGGAAGTGTGCTTAGTTTTCCAATAACATGCTGATATAGTTGATAATTAATATCAATTGATAATTGATGAATAGAATGGCATGAGTATCCTGCTTAGTTACTGGTAAATATCCTGCTTAGTTACACACAAGTTAGAGTCGCTACCTTTGATCTCTGTGTCCATTTCATCTTGAACCTCATTCAAGCATCTCCTGCTCGTCCCTTCTTCTAGACTGGGTGGCCTAAATTTCACAAGTGGCCGCCCCACTTCTTTCTACTGACAATATCTTAAGAAGTCAAGAGATGGCAGCTGCTCTTCCTCAATGATTCCTCTTCCCATTTTCCTCATTTCTGCAGGCTCCTTGTCCTCGGGGCTCTGTTCTTCCTTGTGGCTCACAAGCCCTCACCAACCTGTATTTTGCCTGCTCTGCTTCATTTTGCTGTCACTGCCCTCGTCCACCTCATCACTTTAATCTTAGGACACTGCCCCATCTCCCAGTCTCTGTCTGCCACAACACCTCTTTTGAGCATCTGCTCTGTGTGTGCCTGCCAAGTTCATTGTCCTCAAAAATGTCATGACACACATCACTGTCCTCAAAAGTTTCCATGTTTCCTCTGTGTATTTAAAATAAAGCTTAAAGGCTAGACAAAAGGCACATGGGAGTTCAGATCCACAGAACCTAGGTGAATGCTGGGTGGATGTGGAAGCTTATCTGTAATTCCAGACTTCATGGAGGAGATGAGGGATCCTCAGAGCCAGCTGACTAGTCATATATGTGAAGTCTGGGTTCCTTACCTTCTTCCCCCAATCCCTGCCCCAACTGTACAGATTACCACAGATTCCAAACACTGGCATGCTGTAAATTTTCATGGTACTAAGTGACAAATCTAATTTAATAACAGATCAAATACTTTATCATGAGGTTTTCCTATGGTTTTGACATGAAGTTTATGGCGTCATGTAGTTTTCATAAATAAAGTCCTGGCTCTATTGCAAACCCCTTCAGTACAGTAGCTATGTAAAATTTGGTCATTTGGGTTTTTTTTTTTTTGACATCATAAAGAACATTTCTCTTCATAGTGTTCATGAGAAATAATTAAAATAATAGTCAGTGTTCAATGAATACCAGAATTCCATTGTCTTCATGCTTTTTAACATCTTTATTTAAAATGGTCTACCCATAGATGTGTTTGATTTCATATTTAATTTGCCTTATGTATTACTATCTGTTATTAGCAAGAAAAGTCAGTAAAGGAAGAGGGAACTCTGATACACAAAGTAGGAGATGGTAAGAAATGAAATCAGCAGTAAAACTCAAGCTTTACTGTGTCCCAAGATAGTCATGACCTCAGAAGCTGCATTTGGGCCAAATTGGAATAGTTTGAACAGCCTGCTTTTGATGAAATCTATGGCCCTGAGGTCCCTGTAGGAGCTTCTATGTGCTTTTCATGGTATGGAAGCAGTAAATCCCAATGGCAGTGTAGTAACAGCTGATGGGGAAAATCAGCCCTGTAAGCTGCCTTTGGAAACAGGAAGGATCTGAACAGCATTCTGATCCTTTCACATTATTTGAAGCACCTGACTTCAGGAGGCAAGGAGTAAACAATGGGCTCCTGAACACTCCTGCTGAATGACAAAGAGGTACATCAGCAGTGTGATGGGTGGAAGCTGGATGCATAATAAGGGTTGCTTAATATTACTTATTTTTGCATAATAAAGGTTGCTCTGTCTAGGTCAGAACCATGTCACCTTAGAGACCCATATCACCTCCTTATGGTGTTTGTTCTCCTCTGTTCTATATTTCATTTCCAGTTTGATTTTTATAGTAGAAGTGTTTTCTGGATGATTCCATATGGAATGCCCACCCCCACCCCCGATCTAAATCTTCTCATATTGACTTTAGCTGATGATGCCAACTGTAGTCTAACTCGATTCTATTCCATTGGTGTCCACAACACATCTCCTCTCAATGGCTCCTGCTTTACAGCACGCAGCTCTCCCTATGTGTCCATCAAGAGCCACAGGTACAGGAAAACATCCAGGAATCCTACACTAGTCTGCTTTATTTTTTCTGGAAGGAATTCTGAGAGCATCTGTTTATTCTAAAACAGAAGGCAGTGGTCCTGATAATGGATACATGAAGTTTCCTCGAGTATTTCCATTTGGGAAGATTTTTTTTTTTTTTTTTTTTTTTTTTGGTTTTTCGAGACAGAGTTTCTCTGTGTAGCTTTGCGCCTTTCCTGGAACTCACTCTGTAGTCCAGGCTGGCCTCCAACTCACAGAGATCCACCTGCCTCTGCCTCCCAAGTGCTGGGATTAAAGGTGTGCACCACTACCGCCCGGCTAAGGGAAGAAATTTTTAAAAGAAAAAAAAAAATGGAGACTGAAGAGGTTGAGAAGAGGGAGGTCTGAATTCCTCATCAGAGCTTAAAAGATGGGGATTTCAGTCAGGAAGATCCAGGACTAGAAGCTCTGAGGACAAAGGTTGGTTGTATCATTCAAAAATTAAATTTCAGAGTACTTATGTCTCAAGATACTTGGCCATCCTGACCCTCCATTTCTCTTATGGTCGGTGCTTTTTGTCTCTACTTCAGCCTTTACCTGCAACATGCACCTTTCTGGCTGTTGTGTTCAGAACCCAAAGCCTATTTCTATGAGAGTAAAGAATATATTTTTCTTTTTAGAATGCAGAAAACAATTAAAATCCACAGAATGTGAAACAAATTCTGAATCCTGGTAGAATTATAAAATTCTAGATACAGTCTTTATTTCTCAGACTCTGAGGAAATACCTTGTCAAGCAGCCACAGTTTCTAGACGTCTGTTTTGCATTCGTCTTTCACGTTGTAAACTTAGTCCTTAAGTTCAATTATTGAAACATCTGCAGGAGATAAGGTTAATACCACATGAAAATGGACCAAGAAACAATGCTTGTTTATACTCAAATGCAAAAATTTATTACCATATGTGTCAAAACTAGTGATAAAGATAATTTGAAATTTAATGAAGAAACGTTGTGAAATAGCAAGGAATTCAAACTCGGTGAACCATGAATCAATTTGCAACAGGAGCTTTAAAAGAAAGATAAACTTAATAGGTATTTATGGGGTGGATACTATTAATAAATTAAGACCTGAGGGCTGCCTATATGGCTCAGTGGGTAAAGATGTTTGGTGCTAACATAACTTGGATCCCCAGATCCCACATGTAGTAAGAGAGAACTGACTCCTTCAAGTTGTTTTCTGACCTCGGTGCACATAAACATACAGTAAAGAAATGAGAAAGTAAACAAATGTTAAAAAAAAGACTTGGCGTCTTACATGTAATGTAATATTGAGCGCTCTCTATTTATTAGTTTGATGGCATAGAAAAGTCTCAAGACTTCTCCTTAGTGCTCACTTTATTCAAAATTAATAACAGTCTGTTCAATATTTCTGGTGATCTGAAATTGATTAGTAGATATTTTGGATAAGTTAAATATTCCCTATGCAGTTCGGCAACACATTGTCAGTGATAAGAAATGATTGGGTGGGGGGTGGCAATCCGATTTCATTTGGGAGCTAATAGAGATGATCCTTTGGAAAGTAATTTATCATGTACAGATTGGATGTCAACACCGAGGAAAATACTCTGTCTAAGAACCCACAGCTGGGTTCACACATATCCTTAAAGTAGATTGCAGTCATGCCAAATCCATCATTTTCCCAGCAAAGCAATTCATAATGAGTGTACTACTTAGGGAAATTAGAGCTGAAAGCCCTCACTTCTCATATTCTTGAATGCTAGCAGTTCTGAGGACTTAGCAGTTGGCTGAGGAAGTAGATATGGCAGATCCATCATAGACCATGTAGAAAGTCATGGGTGTGAAACATGACCACAAAATCCATACAGTGGAGACCCCAGCAAGTTGAAGTGACAGTGTTCAAATTTCTTCTTCTTGCTGTAAGCCTTAGGTTGTTACAGGAGCATCTCTGTACCTTCCTGATTGAGAATTGTATCTCTGGTCTCTGGGGATGCTGTTTTTACACTACTGTGACTCTTTATACAACACTCAGAAACTTGGGTGTCAGGCCTTTTTGGGTTAATTATAGATCTGTGAGTAACTCACTATCAGACCAATCATACTGACCTATATGGAGGCCTAAATACTTGTCTTTCCTAGTGTGTCTCTGTCAACAATCACTTTCTTTCAATTCCTAGTGCTGGTCTCTGCCTTCTCCTGTACTCCTCATTAGGTTGTGAGATTTCTTAAAAGGAGTCTGCCCTATCACTGCGAAACCAGTGGGTTACATATATGTGTTAGGTACAGATGAGGGGGAAGATCACCCTGGTAGATTAAAATAGCTCTAATGTGTTACAATATGGCAACCTTTGGTGACTGACATTAAAAATAAAGTAGTGTTCAAAAGTTAAATAAGAGACAATGGATGATGATATGAATCTCAGGTAGAAAGAACAATTCAGACAGAAGAAATGTTTGTGGGGTGAAATGACATCAAATTATGAGTGGAGGTCAAGGCCTTTGTGTTTTGACTTGAGAAGCCCTGGCAAGCTGTGCTAGGCTCTATGGAAGGAAGAAAATGGAGGCTCCTCTCAGAAGTTCTCACCTCTGTTACAGGAGAGAAATGAAAATAAGTAATATTGAGTTATAAAAGCACATGCTGTAATAGGGGTGTCTTAAGAGGAATTGAGAGTACATTCTACCCAAACAAACTGGGTAAAAAGCTGGCTTGTGTAAAAAGAGAGAAGATATAGGGAGGACCAGGGACACTGATATATCTGAACTTAGTAAGTAGAAATCAAGGAGTTGCTTCAATTTTTGTTTATAATAATGCATGTGTATGTACAATCATATTTACTGAAATATCTTTCTGATAACTCTTCATTCCATCTTATAAAGCAGGGAGGCTATTGTATTGTTCTTTCTCTCACTCTTCATCCCCCAATCCCAGTACAGGTAAACAGCTGTTGCCCAATAAGTAGAGTTTTGACCAGCAACTCTTCATGTTGCTAGTAAGTTTAAAATAATTTTAATTCAAATCCAGGGTTTTTAGCTAATTAGATCTTCCATGAATCTGTCTTAATCCTCTCTAGTGACCATTCTGCATTGGCAAGTATGTGAGTCCGGGAGTATGAAGTGCTCCATTCTAACCCAGAAGCCTATAGTCATATGGGACAAGGAAGATACAGATTCCAGGTATGGTCTCAGTGAAACATCGTAAGGTATTGAGCTGTTCCTGTAATCAAATACCGCTCAATATTTTGGAATCTGTTAAATCCCCTCTCTCCAATTTGTGATCAGATATTTCTTATCTGAATGCTGGAGCTTGGTTTGCACTCATCAATAAAGGCAAGGTTATACGACCTCAATTACAATCCTGAAAAACTGTCTGCAGCATCTGATTGATGAGCATTGGCTTAATTGCTTAGAAAAAAAAAAAAAGATCTAGGCAATCTTTCTTGGTTTCTACCTGAAAGTATAACTCGATAGGAAATTCAGAGATAAAAATAGGAAAAATATCCCCAAGAAATCTTTAATGTACTCAGAAGGTCAGTAGCCTTAAATTGAAATGACCACTCTTCTTCACATTTGTCCTTAAGACTACAGATTTACTTTTAGGACAAAGTAAAAACATTTGTGCTTGGTTCATGATGCCTTACAGAGCCAACTTTTCTTTTCCTGTTTGATATGAAATGGTCAACTACACATTGGACAGTGAGATATTGTTGTTGTTGTTGGGGTATTTCTTAATTTATAAACTGTAAAAATTTGCAAAATATCTCCAACTTACCTACCACTGATGTCAAATTCCCTGGAGAACTGGCAATTCTCTTCTTCCAAATTGGGTTAAATATGTTTGTAAATCAGTAACCTTATGTTAATTTATCAGTTTGCAGAAGTATAACTTTTCTCATATTAATTCATAGCTGCACAGGTCTGTACCACAGTGGGCAGAGCGGCTGCACCATTTGGTGCCTTGTGAAGGAGCTGTCCTCGGTGCTGACAAGAAGCTCTGTGCTGGTCTTGGTCTTTGTCTTCTATTGCTGTGATGAAACACCAAGACTCTAACAACTTGGGGGAGGAAGAGGATTTATTTGGCTTACATAGCCTAAATTAAAGTCCACTGAGGAAAGCCGTAGCAGGAACTCGAAGAGGGCAGGAACCTGGAGGCAGGAGCTGATGCGGAAGCCATGGGGGAATGCTGGTTACTAGCTTGTTTATCATGGCTTGCTCATCCTGCTTTCTTATAGAACCCAGAACCACCAGCCCAGGGGTCCAGTAGGATAAGCTCTCCCAAATCAATTACTGATTAAGAAATGCCCTACATGTTTGCCTACAGCCTGATCTTGTGGAAACATTTTCTCTATTGAGGTTCCCTCCTCTCCAATGACTCTGCATTGTGTCAAGTTGACATTAAAAATAGCCAGCATGATATTTCATGTCAGAATTGTGGCAAACATGCCTTGCCTTTTGCAAGTAAGGAACTCAGAGGGAGAACTGGGATGCAAAGTTCAGCTACACTCTGTCTCTATTCATGTGTCATTCTGTGAGCAGGGAAATGAGGTAGTGGTCACTTAGCCATGGTGGAACTCATGCAAAAGTTTATGACAACAGTGATATGGCTGATCCTCATGTAGACTTGACCTTCATATAGACTTGTCTTTTCATCTTAAAACAATTCCCTGTGCTTTTAAAAATTATATTTTTTTCTACTAAAGCACATACTTAAGCTTTCTTCTGTCCCGAATGCATTGTTACTCTTAAATCTTACAAATACCTCACAAAAGTAGCAGAATCAGGGCACATCAGCTATTTGCATGCCATTAATCAGATTTTTGCCTCCCCCTTGCAGTAGGCTGGGTAAAACATGAGTACCCTGAGCACTTGGGGCAAAGAAAGGAGTTATTAAGTAGGACAGGAAAAGTATACTTGGGAGATGAAGGTTTGGTGATGAAATGTGTCTCACAAACCCATCCCCTTCACTTCCAACTTTCAGACCAATGAATAAGAGTACCGCTAGTGGCTAGTGGACATTTTATTCAAGATGGTCACTCACAGGCACAGCACAGCTGAGAGTTGGTGGGTCTATACTGGAGAAATAATTTGTAATAAATATTCAAGAAGTCTGAAAACTGAACAGAAGGGGTATGAATAAGAATTAAGTAAAAATAATATATTTACATGAAAATGTAATAATAAAACTCATTACTTTGTATAATAGATTTTAAAAACCACTGGAGGTAGAGAGATGGGCTAGTGGTTAAGAGTGCTTCCTGCTCTTGTGGAGGACCCGGGGTAAGTTTTCAGCACCTATATTAGGCAGCTCACAACTGTCTATAACTGCAGTACCAGAGGATCTAAAACCCCTTTCTGGAATCCACAGGCACATATATTCACTTGACATATTCACTCACAGACACACATACACACATAATTAAAAAGAAAGTAAATATTAAGAAATCAGAAATGATAAAGTGAAATATTTTAAAAATTAAAGCTATGGTAATATCTACTGTACAATATGAAGAGCCTTTTCATTATGATATTTACTATGTTTATGCTTCTTATACTTCATGATTTAATGGTCTATAAAGTAGAGAAGTAGTCATTTTATAATCACATTTTTCATGTGTAGGTAATACCAGGTAACTCGTATTTGGAAATAGGGGTTATCACTGTTAGAGCTGTGGTGCTGGGGAAGCTCTTTAATGATACCTGGCCACAGTTCCTTCCTTTCCACAACAGGAATAACTCTAGAACAGCACATTCCCCTACACTTCCATATGCTACATACACACCTTACTGTTGGGGGTGTGTCCATAGCACAGTCAGCAAGTATGCCGTGGCAGCTACCAAATATCCTTTGTAAGGCTGGAGTCAAACAGCCTGAAGCTCAAAGCTAGGATATGATCAATACCAAGAATGGAGAAGCTATGAACTAAGTCTGTACCTGATGGGGAATGAAAATTCTCACAGAGAACTGCCAGAAGAATGAGGTTCGTTCTCTCTCTCTCTCTCTCTCTCTCTCTCTCTCTCTCTCTCTCTCTCTCTCTCTCTCTCTCTGTGTGTGTGTGTGTGTGTGTGTGTGTGTGTGTGTGTGTGTGTGTATCCTGCTGTTCTTTTCCTATTTGGTTCAAATTAAGCAAGGGGGATAAAGAGTTAATGTCAACAGCTGATCAGAGTATAAATTTCCCAGTGTTCCTTTGTAATCCCAACATTCTCCAAATCATCAGAGCTAATACCTCCTATAATAAGTTCAAAGTTAAGAGGTCCAAACATCCCAAGAGAGCACAGGATGTTCTCTGTGTCTCCTGGTAGAAGCAGTTTGTCTCTGGGATCCAAGTCCTGTGTTATTGCAAGAAACAAAGTTGCTCATGTGGGAAATGTGAATAAAAAGGGAGACACTGTGGGTGGTAATGAGTAGAATGAACCTGTTTCCCTACTGATGGTTCCTAGGCTGCCACTCTATCCACCGGATGTATCATAGCCACACACTTACATCATAAGCTGCACGCTCAGCTATGAGACTCTTTGCGATCAAGGTGTCTGCAATAAAGCCACTCCTTCAGGTGGACCTGCAAAGGCTGTTTGTTCAACACCCTGGCCTCTGACATCATGTAACCTGTGTTAGAGGTTCAAGACCAAACCTCCACTACTATTAAGTAGGCTCCTGGATCCAAACTGAAATTCTGTGGCTGGAGGGGGAGCAAACTCATATTTGGAATTGGGCTTATCTAAATTATAATGAGACAGTGTCTTTATCTGAGTAGAAGTTGTTCAATGTGACAAATGTCTACCAAGTAGCTGGAAATTTTCTGGAAGTCTACAGTTGGGTCTCAGTTTCTGTAGGCTAGATGTTTGGCAGTAGCATGAACATGTAGGACTGCTTTATGAATCTTATTAGAAAAACTATTTTATTTATTTATTTATTTATTTATTTAGGTGTTGAGGATTGAAGTTATAGCCTCATACATACTAAGCAAGTATTCTACTACTGATCTATATCCCTAGTCCAAGGCTGCTCTTGATAATCTACTATTTCTTTTGCTTCTATATATTAAGTAATATATGCCAATAAAGAAATAAAATTTTCCCTATTTAAACTTATATCCCTTCCCATTCATCCAGAAACAACCAAATCCAGTTCCCTTTTGCAGACCTGTTGGTGAAACCCTAAAACTTCTTCGTGTTGTCTCTTGCTTCAATTAACAGGCCCTGTGAGTTGTTGACTAATTATGTTGAAACTTTACTCAGTTGTTGGTGTACAGGTTCAAGGCGATGTCTTTGGTAGTCTTGGTGGGAAGAAAACAAAATGTCTTTCAATAAAAATACCTTCGTGTTGCCTTCAAACAAAAATGGGGTTTCTCCCTCCGAAAGGGAACATGGAGTTATTTTGTATCTTGGAGTATTCAGAGGAAATGACTGAGTGAAAGTTGTTGAATTGGATGAAAGTCTCTATAATTATAGCTGTCCTCAAATCTAGGAAATTGAAATTAATTAACACAGATATTTCCTCCCGTGACTAAGAACCCAACTGTGGCGTGGTCAATCTGCTTAAGTTGAGATTAAATCTTACCTGAAGTCTTGTCTTTCCTAATGATGAATTCCTTTGCTGGATGCTTAGATTCTCCAGTATCTGCTACAAGAAGTGGGAATTTATTTATTTGGTGGCATAGATGGTTTTAGAATTACCCTTTAATTAGTAAGAAATTGCTTCTAGCTATTCATTGTCTTTCTGCTCTGTATCAAGAGACTCCACCAATAGTCATTCTATCTCACAGTGCCAATCACTTCTTCCCTTGAGCCTTTCAAATAGTCAAGATACTATGTGTATTGGTTAACTCCCTCCTGCTGATGTAACACTGAAGTCTATAGCTGTGGGAATGGTAATTTTGCCTCGGTGATACACCACAGGGTCTGTTTTTGCAAAGCATCAGTTGTTAGATTCGTATATATGTGTACTCTCTCATACAGAGCCATCTCTTCAGAGCTCCCTTGGTACCAACTTTCTACAGTTAGATTCCCTGGGAAACAGACTATGAAACAGATAAGCACAGAGTATTTTTTGGCTTGTATATATTAAAAGCCAAACTGCAAAGTATTTACAACAGAGGTCTAAGCAATCCTATAGGAAGTGCTGATGCAAGGAGATTCCCTGTCTTGAAGAAAGAGAGCCAGACATAGGAAGCCCTGTGCTCATTAGTCACTGGTACAGGCTGCCTAAAGGAGAGAGAATGACCACCCCACACACACCTGGCCAGGAGGCAGCATTCTCAGAGAGAGACTCAGAGGGAGCCCAAGGGGACCAGCCAGCACGCAGAAAAGCAAGAGAGAGGAGTAACAATTTTGAAAGGATGTCCCAGTGACTCAGCGTAGTGATGCCAGGCATCCTGCAGTGACTCTGAGGACAGGTGGGTGAAGGCTGGACTGAAAAGGATTGACACTATCATAACAGTGTTCAGAAGTGTTCCTTCTCAAGGATGCCGTTTGTCTGTGCTTCCTTCAAAACCAGACGAATTTACTCAGAAAATAGTTTCATATGTCTGTGAAAATCTGGGGTGTTTAGAAGATGATTGGGTTGTGGTCCTTCAGTGAAAAACACTGTGTTTGCTGTGGCAAAAACTGGCTGATGCTAACTGTGTCTTGGCAAACTGAAGAGACTTTGCATGTATATCTGAGTAGTCCATAATAAGAGTATTGCCAATTCCCAAACACCTGAATTGGATGCCTGAATTCTTCATCAGGGACTTGTACTAACTGTTTTATATAGAATCTGGTATCTTTGCTGAAAATTTTAAAGGAAGTCTTGCTATTAGGCATTTTGAAATAATGTCTTCTGGGATTTACTTTAAAAGCATCTCGTAATTTAGGAAAATGATGAAATTGCCACTTTGTGTAGTGACACTAATTTAAATTTTAGTAATGAGCGGCACACCCAGTTTTGCTTGAGTGCTTCGAAGCATAAATATTTGGCTTTCATCCAAAAATCAGAATCAGCTGAAGTTCCTTTGTGTGAAGAGTATTGCAGTGGACTTAATACTCTAAAGAGGAAGCAGGGAGTGTACAGTGTAATTATGCAAGACTTGAAGTTCTGTGCTGTGCAACGTTCATTAAAATTTAAATTCTTACTTTTAATACAGAACAGGCCACATCCAGAGTTGCACACAGGGAGGTCAGAGGAGCCTTAGAAAGCCACATCAAGAGCCAAGTACAGATGCCTGTGGTGATGGTTAAATGCGTTGATGGTTTTCTTTCAAATCTTCATTTAGTGTAACTCATGTTTCTATTTCCGTTTCTGTTGCTGTGATAAAATGCCCTGGCAAAAATCTTAGGGGACAAAGAGTTTATCTGGCTTACAATTCTAAGTTACAGCCCATCACTGCAGGGAAACCAAGGCAGAGAGTCACATCACATCTGAGGGCAGGGGGAGAATCAGTGCATGTTAAGCCTAGTGCTTAGCTAGCTTTCTCTACTCTTAGATGGTGCAGGATGTCCTGCCTAGACAGGGGTGCCACCCACAGTGGGTGGGTCTGCCTAAACCAATTAACAATCAAGGTAGTCCCTCACAGACATGCCCACAGGACACCCTGATCTAGACAATCCCTTGTAGCATGAATCTTAAAAGTTCTTATTAATAAGATCAAACCCGGGCCAGGTATTGGGGTGAACACTGGGAGATCAGAGAGACAGAACAAGCCACAGCTAACCTCACCTGGCCAACTTCTCATCCGGTCTTGTTTCCTCAGACTGGAAGCTTCTGTGTCCTCATCCCAATGGTTCTCAGCTGAACTGCTGCTCGAAAGCCTGAATGCTTCATCAGCCAAAAGCTTCTAGTTTCTGGTCCTCACGCCTTATATACCTTTCTGCTTTTTACCACCACTCCCTGGGATTAAAGGCTCGCTTTCTGGGATTAAAGGCATGAGTCATCATGCTTGATTGTATCCTTGAACACATGGATTTCTGCCTCTGGAATGCTAGGATTAAAGGCGTGTGTTACCACTGCCTGTCCTCTATGTTTAATATTGTGGCTGTTCTGTCTCTGACCCCAGATAAGTTTATTAGGGTGCACAATATTTCAGGGAACACAATACCACCACAATCCCTCACTGAGCCTCTCTGCTAGGTGATTCTAGAGTGTGTGAAGTTGATAAATAAAACAAACCAGTACACCCTTCTAGTCCCATTCCTGTCTGATCAGTTTAGTATCTATCCATCTATTGATTCTGTTTTTAGAAAGACACAAAACCAATAGCTTCCCTAAACATGTGATACTGTGGGGCTTATCTATAACAAAACAATTTATAAAGTTTATAAAGACAGAAGACCTATTTTGGCTTTCATCTAATGGCTATTTCAGTCTATGTCAGTTGGTCCCTTGACTTGGGGCCTATGAGAAAGTGTTTTGTGTCAGGAAGACACAGAAACACAGGGGGCAGAGAAAGAGGAAGGGACTGGGACTCAGAATTCCATTCAAGACCCCATGCTGAATGACCCTCTGCTATTCATCCTCCTTTTCAGTAGCGTCACCCCAGGAACCAAGCCTGGAACACATGGACCTTGGGAGCATTAATGTAAGCCACAGCGCATGGTCATCCCTGTAACTGTCACATCCCACATGTGGTTTGTTTGCCCATTCTTATGAAAGTGTTTTTAAACAAATATAAATCTTCATCAACTGTGTAAAGACATTCCAGTCTATTTGGACATTTGATTTTTGATTTTTATCCTGTTTATTCATCATCTGCCTTGTCCCAACTTATCCAAGCTCTGCTTCCTGTCTATTCAACCCATGTGGCTCATTTTTGGCTATTGGTAATGCTAGCTTACCTTCCTATTCCCAGCTATCCTGGTTTTCTCCTCTTTAGTGCTTCAAGGACCCAACTTACAGTTACCTGGCAACACTCTGGCGAATGCCACCTCTTCATGGAGCATTCTCTTTCAGATGGACTTTGTAAAAGTCCCCTCTTCTCAACTCTGCCTTTCCACCAGACAGAAAGTACCTTTGAATCAACTACTTTCCAAGTCACCCCAAACTTTGCTGTCAAACAGATATTTGATAACCTATTTTTTCTATGTCACTAATATTTGTGTTTATAATAATTAATTTTGAGGTGGAGTTTCACTGTGTAGCATAGACTGACTGTTCTTGAAATCACAGTGAACCTCCTGCATCAGACTCTCAAGTGCCAGGGTTGCAGGTGTGAGCGACCATGTATGGTAGGAATTTTATGTCATTTATGTATGTGTTTGTGTGTAAGTATGCATGCAAATGTGTGTACCTACCTGCATGTAGAGGTCAGAGGTCACCCTTGAATGTTTCAGTTGCTATCTTGTTTTGTGAAACAAGAACTCTCCCTTTCACTCAGAACTCAGCAATTTTGTTAGGCTTGCTGGCCAGTGTGCCCCAGGAAGAAAGTCCACTTCTCTCCGCCTCTCCAGCTTTGGGAGTGCAAGAGCACACCACCACGCTTGGCTTCTTCATGTGGGTTTTGGAGATCCAAGCTCAGGTCCTCCATGCTTGCTGAGTACCTCCTCAGCCAGGAAAAATTGTTTTAAAGTGACCATACCATGTAGTGTAAGGTCTTCACTGTCAGGGTGCTATTACAGAGGGAAGCCGAGACTTTCTTGCTGTATTACTGTAGGGATTCACTGTAATATTAATTTCAGTAGAGTATGCCCAAGGTAAAGTCAGTGTAGAAGAAAGGTCAGCCCACTAGAGAGCTGGATCAGTGGATAAGGGCATTTGCTGCTCCTGTAAGGGATCTGGGTTTGGTTCCCAGCATCCACATGGCAGCTCATAACCACCTGTAACTCCAGTTCTAGAGAGTTAATACCCTCTTCTGACTTCTACAAGTACTGTATACATGTGGTACACATACATACATGCAGGCAAAATACCTATAAATAAAAATTAGTAAACATTAAAATTTTAAAAATAAATATCATGGGTAAATAAGGCCAGCATATCTGTCTAGAATTAAGCAGATAATAGAACAGTAAATAGAACATCTAAAAATCAGGTGATGTGCTTGGGGCTCCCAGGACAGAGTCAAGGTCAGAGTTGAATCAATTCGTGCTCTAGCCCAGAGGCAGGGGCTTGGGGAGGCAGCTGCTCTGGTCTCAGCATTGTGACTGGCCCCACCTCTTTGTCTTTCCTCTCTCCTATGAAAGTTAACTCTGAATTCTCAGCTCTCCAACTTGAATGCTTTTGGTAAGAATCATAAAGTCATGTCTTGACCTGAAAATGCTCAGCTTAGTTTAGGTAGCAATCTAACAGTGAATTGCTATTTTCTAAAAGGTTGATTAACTTTCCAGTCCACTAGGATTATCCAACTTGAATCACATTAAACAGTTCTCTTATAAAATGAGTTTGTTAACCAATAAAAAACGATTTCTTATTGATCATTAAGGCTAAGTTTCAGAGTTTTCATATCTTAATCCAAATCTGGGGCTTAGGGAGAAAAGGGATGTTGCTTATTAATTGCATGATCTAGCACAAATTTCCCAAAGCTCAACACCTCAGCTTCTTTATTGGAAATATTATAAACATGAAAAATGAGATAAGTTTTATAGTGTTTGGTATATAGTAATTAATAATTAAATGTTATCATTAAGACCTCCCATAGCAACAGTCCAATGTTTTAATCTTCAAGGTTTGCCTCCCTAAATCTTAATTCTTACTCTCAAATTTCATTATGTAATATAATGTATGCTGTGAAATTAATCAAAACAAAGACAGAGACTATAGGGGAGCTCTTAAAAAGCAGCGATTGATGTTAGATGTTAGAGTTAGATGACTATATATTGGCTCTGTTCCCTGACCCCCAGCTTTCCTCTCCCTCTGTTGATTTTTGTCCTAACCAGAATGACATCTTATTTTGCCATTAAGCTGCAAAACAGTGTGTGTGTGTGTGCGTGTGTGTGTGTGTGTGTGTGTGTGTATCCTAAGGGCTGCATCAGCACCACAGGTATTGTTCATATTAACTGCAAAGTGTATCTAGTAAGGAATATTGTGATCATTTAAGTTTCTGGTGTGTAACACATGCTCATTGTGTATCAGCTTTCTTTCCTACCCTGGTCACGTGTCTCAAATGAGTCTCATGGTTGATTGAGGATTCAATAGCACTCTTCCTGAGGCGGATATAGTTTGCTATGGGATTGTGACAGAAATGGAGGAGAGGGGGTGGGACATAGTAACTGGGAAGGTGAAATCTCAGGAACCTGCGGCTGAAGAAGGTGTCAGGAATTCCGTCCATTTGCTCATCTAAAGTGTCTGTATCCTTCACCTCGCTCTTTAACTAGAAGGCCTCTGAAGTTGCATTCCACATCTGCCTCAGTCTCATTGGATACCCCTTGTAAACCCGTTGTTCTGTTGTCTTACCACTACTACCCTTCTCTGTCCTAACAGCAGCTAAGATTGTCTGTGCTGGGCTATGTATTCAGACACCATTCTAAGAACTCCACATGTGTTAGCTTCTTTAAACCTCACAGTTCCCTAAGAGGTGCTGTTTCTACCCCAATGTCCTAAATGAATAAGCTCAGACAGAGGAGAAGGTTGGCCACTTCTCAGGATCACACCGCGGGGTGTCTAAACTGGGATTACCATGCAGGAAATCTGTATCCAGGGCAGTGCAGGAAGCAATTGACGATTACTGCCTCCTCACCAAGTGGAACTTAACCTACATTTAAGACTGTCAAGATCCTGGCTGGTTTCTCCACCCACTGATCCCTGACATAGGCATTTTTCCAGGCCAAGGAAGACAGCCTTCAATCTTTGGACAGAGCCTGTGTGCCTGTGGTACTTGGGCTTCAGCTCAAAGTTTGTTTTTGTTTTTGTTTTTGTTTTTAATTTTGTTATTATATTGGTTGCTTTGTAAAATTAGTTTGTAAATTTTGACTGTTTCTTACTTGTGTACGATATGTTTTCATATCCCCCATCATTTCATTGCCTCCCATTCCTACTGAGCCTGTTTTTCTTCCTAATATAGTCCCCATCCTGCTCTCAAGTCTGTGTGTATGTATGTGTGTGTGTGCGCACTCAGGGAAGTCCTGTGAAGGTCACAGCTGCTGCGTGTTCATGATTATAACAACCATACCACACCCAGAAGATGGCATTTCTTAGTCCTCTCCTGATGTCCCTGCTTAGAGCCCTGTTACCTCACCTTCCACAATGTCCCCTGAACCTTGGAGTAGATAACATTTTGTACTGAGCACAGACAATTGTCAAATCAGTGACTCTGAAGCCATCAAGGTGCTTTTGTTTTAAAGACAGATTCTCACTTTGTCCCAGGTTTTCCTAGATAGAGATCACTATGTGTCCTAGCCTGGCTTAGTACAATGATTCTCCTGCCTCACCCTTCCATGTTCTGCAGTTATAGGCATGGCCCACCATGACCATCTTTCCCATTGCATCTTCTCTGAATTGTTTGGGTCAAGTTCTGTCGCTTCTGCCTTCTTTGAACCTTTACTGTTCAACTTATGAGTTGTTTTTTTTTTTATTGGTGAGTGTGTTCTCCCGTTTATGTGTTCACTCATTTACCTGGTAAGTATTGGGAAAATATGGTGTGGCCAGCAATATGAATATTTAAAGCTAAGTAGAGCATGGCCCTGTCTTGTCAGCAGTTCACAGTCACATTGGAAAGGCAGATACATAGGTAAAATATTTAATGTAAGTGGTTATTGTGATGCCCTCTTGATGGAGATACAGTCAAGGAACTATAGGAATACAGAGGGAAAGAACCAAAATCCAGGGCTAACCAGACTGAAGCTGAACTGTTTTAGGTCTAAGATACATGGGGATTTTATAGATATTCACATGAGATGTGGTGGGAAGGGCAAAGGAAAGGACCTGGGGCCAAAAAGAGAGTCTTAGAAAAATTCACACTACTGAATCAAAAATACAGTGATCGGCAAACTACTGTCCCTTGAATAATGTTGAGGCAATATGTTCCCAAGACCCACAGGATGATTTCAGTAGAAGGATTTACATATATTAAATGTATTGGTTTGGGAGAAATTTTGTATTTGCAAGAAGAGACAATTTAATGTTAGGGAGATATATTAGAGTTTTGTACGCCTAGAAAAAATATCTGACATCAACCCCTGGATGGAGGAAGCATTAGAGGTTCAGTCTATGGTCACTTGGCTCTGTGTCTAGCTTTGTAGTGAGGCATGACACCATGGAGGTGGGAGCTGAGGGGAGGTCACATCATGACTTCCAGGAAATGATACTAGGAGGGGGCCAGGGCACCACATAGTCACCAAAATCATATTCCCCACTGACTTGCTTTTTCCTACCAAGCCCTACCTCCCCTTATCCCACCATGCAATTATGCCAGCTTTGTGCCCATCAACCTATTAAACTGTGTATTAGGTCTGAGCCCTTAGAGCATTGAACTACTGAGGTATAGATAAATGTAAGGCTACAGCAGCCAAGTCATTCTGTGTGGGTAGAGTACAGAGCAAGGTGGTTCCTCTGGGTAGTTATAGACTCTTGGCTGGTATCTAGTGGGCATTTGGATAGTCCTTCTCCTAAGTATTCTCACCCAGAATGACAATTCTGAACTAGCAACGAAGGGCAAGCAGACCAAATGTGAGAACATCAGATACATTCACAGAATGACTGCTCTCATTTCAACAAAACACAGATATCTATGTGTGGGCTCAGTAAACGATGTTTTAGATGAAAGAAAGTGGTAGAACACTTCATTCTACCAAAACTCATTGAAAATGATTCATTTATCCCAGGATAGCTTAACTTTCCAAAGTCTTTTCTTTATAAGGAGAGATCATAGACATGCATAATAAAGTTGTTTTTTTTTTTTCACACACTTAATTCAGGAGTCAATTGCTCAGCACCATTTATTGGTAGAAAATGAGTCCTGGCTTGGAATTGTGAATGAGTCAGAAATCATCTCAGAGAAGAGCACCAGCATTCTCAAGGCAGGAGTCCTGTAAGGCTTGGGCATTTTTAGTCTCCTTTTCTGCCTCTGTTCTCCTGCCTTCCTCAGCCACACACCCCTTCCCTTGAGAAGCTTGGCTTCCTGCCACAGTGTGTATTCCTAAGTCCCTGCAGAGCCTGACTGAAGGGAGACTGGCGGATTTCCAAGTGGAGGGAGACAGAGGAAGAGTCAGTAGACTCTGAAAACTACATGAAGATTATGATGCATCCTTTAGTGAATTATGTAGGCTGTTTATCTACCCAAATACATTCCTCAAAACCAGCAAAGGCTTTGGTGTTACTGTTAATCTGGGATACATTTGAATGATAAAATACTCCACACATCTTTTGAGTGTCTATCACATACGGATCAGTGTGCCAGGCAGCCAGTGGCTCTAAATACAGACTTTTTCTTCCTGTTGTCTGAGAAAGAATCAGTCATGAAGGTACCATGGTCATCTGTCGATCATACTTCAATCAACAAATGGCAGGAAGAACTCTGGCCCGTCATCTATTGACTGTCTGTATGCTTGTTTTGTTTGTGGTACTATTTGGTTTGGTGGCTTGAGAGTCTGTCTCTGGCGATACTCCTAATAAATCTCAAGGATGAGTTTTCAGTTATGTGCCGACAGGCTGTATCAGTTGTTTAAGCTGATGTTGCTCATTCAAGCCATGGACTTTCACGTTTTGCTTTTGGCATTTCTAGTGTTAAAGCTATTTTACTATTCTTTTTGTTTTGTGCTGCTTAATCTAATACAACCTTAAAGTATGCTTCAACTTATGAGGGTCCATTTGATGTCTACATTGATCTCTTAGCTTTCATTCATCATTGGAGACATTTATTAATTTTGATTATTTTAATCTTGGTTTAAGGAATGCCCAACCATTAAATTCCTGTAAGAGCAAGAGGTTATTTCTATTGCAAAAAGTCTTGCCTGCATGGAAAAAGTCTTAACCAACATGGATCATGCAAATGAGGTGAATTTGGGGATGAGGGTAGAGAGAATATGCTTATAGCCTTATAGTTCTGTTAGTAAATATGAGTTTAGAAAAAGAAATAGAGTGAGAATGGCATAACGACCATGTTTAAATTGTCATTTTTATCAATGTTTAAAAGTAATCCTATTGCCTTTTGTCACTATTTTAATTGCAATAAGTGATTTAGGAAAGGGTATTATAATTCATAAGGAATGCGTTTTTATTTAAACTTGGAACCACACACCCCTTCTGCATTTTTGCACACTTCACATATCACAAATACCTTGGGAAATGTAGGAAATGGGATGAATGGGGACTTGAATTCTGGTACTCATAGCATTCCTTTCTTTTCAGACACATCATGAAGTTAGGTGGACATGAGACAGCCACGAAACCTCCCTTCTGGAACAGAATGCCTTTCACAAGTGGAGGAGCTTGGCTAGTGGATTCCACAGAACCTTGACTTCCCAGTGGGGCATCATCTGCCTTTGCGACTCCGTCGTCTGGTGGTTGATGGCACCTCTGAACAGTAATGCTGGCCTTGGCTTTACAGACTGCCAGCCCCGTGCCTTGTTCGCTTCCTTGGATTAGAAAAGCTCACACTCATTGCTCTCCATGGTGGCCAGTCTCTTCAAGAGCCTGATTTTAGCTTATCTACATAAGCTCTGCAAAGGAATGTTTACAAAGAAATTGGGGAATACAACCAAAAAGAAAGAGAATCGTCAGCAGAAAAAAGATCAAGATTTTCCTTCTGCTGGCCACATTAAACCCCCTAAATTGTCTAATGCCCTGAAAAGCACTGTAAAAAAGATCGCAAAGTGCTCATCCACTCGTAACTTCTCCGTAGAAGACGGCGAAGGTCACAAGGACTTCTCCCTGTCACCCACATTCAGCTACAGAGTTGCTATTGCCAATGGCCTGCAGACAGCTGTGACCAACAGTGATGAGGACCTGCTTCCGGAGCTGTCTTCCATTGAGAGCTCCTACTCTGAATCCTTCAATGAGCTAAGGAGCAGCACCGAAAACCAGGTCCAGTCAACACACACCATGCCTGTCAGACGTAACAGGAAGAGTTCCAGCAGCTTGGCACCTTCCGAGGGCAGCTCAGATGGGGAGCGCACCCTCCACACCTTAAAACTGGGTGCTTTGCGGAAACTGAGGAAATGGAAGAAGAGCCAAGAGTGTGTCTCCTCAGACTCAGAGTTGAGCACCGTGAAGAAAACCTGGGGCATAAGAAGCAAATCTTTAGATAGAACGGCCCGGAACCCAAAGACAAATGTCTTAGAGCCAGGGTTCAGCTCCTCTGGGTGCATTAGCCAAACCCATGACGTCATGGAAATGATCTTTAAAGAGCTTCAGGGAATAAGTCAGATTGAAACAGAACTTTCCGAACTCCGAGGGCACGTGAATGCTCTCAAGTACTCTATCGATGAAATCTCCAGCAGTGTGGAGGTTGTCCAGAGTGAGATTGAACAGCTGCGGACAGGGTTTGTTCAGGCTCGGAGGGAAACTAGAGACATCCACGATTACATTAAACACTTGGGTCACATGGGGAGTAAGGTAAGCCTGAGATTTTTAAATGTGCCTGAAGAAAGACACGAATATGTTGAAAGCGTGGTGTACCAAATTCTTGTAGAAAAAATGGGCTTCTCGGATGTACCAAATGCTATTAAAATTGAATTTGCTCAGAGGATAGGACAGCAAAGGGATTGCCCAAATGCAAAACCTCGACCTGTCCTAGTATATTTCGAAACCCCCCAGCAAAGGGATTCTGTCTTAAAGAAATCATATAAGCTCAAAGGCACAGGCATTGGGATCTCCACAGACATTCTAACTTACGACATCAGAGAACGGAAAGAGAAAGGGGGGTTACCTTCTTCCCAGACATACGAAAGCATGGACATGAAGCTATCCACGCCAGAGCCCAAAGCCAAGAAGAACACTTGGCTGTCACCCAATGACAGTGACAGAGAGCTGGAGTCTGACGTCAGCAGAAGCAGCTATGCAGACTCTCTGGCAAAAGGAACCACTTCTAAGTCCAGCTCAAAGCCACACAGTGCTCGTTCTAAGAACAGAGCAGCTAACCACAGAACATCACATAAGTCAGACTACAAAAAACAGCCGTCACAACGGCCGGCATTAAATACCCCCGAAAAGCCAACAGCCCACTATGTGGAGGCCACGCCACTCTGGCACTCACAGAGTGACTTTTTCACGCCTAAACTTAGTCGTTCTGAATCAGATTTTTCCAAATTGTGTCAGTCTTACTCAGAGGATTTTTCTGAAAGCCAGTTTTTCTGTAGAACTAATGGGAGCTCCCTCCTGTCCTCTTCCGACCGGGAACTTTGGCAGAGGAAGCAGGAGGGTATGTCAGCCTTGTACCACAGTCCTCAGGACCAGGGTTTGGATAGGAGTATTCCAGCAGCGCAAGGGCAGAGTGAAATTGAGAACACAGAAACGGTGGACAGTGGGATGAGTAACAGCATGGTGTGTGCATCTGGAGACCGAAGTAATTACAGTGGTTCCCAGCTGTCACTGCATGAGGACCTGTCTCCATGGAAGGAGTGGAACCAAGCAGAGCAAGGGGCTGATATTGGTTTAGATTCATCCACCCAGGAACCTTTTGACTATGACACCAACAGTTTGTCTGACCAACAGCTAGACATCTTCAGCAAAGACCTAGATGACCTGGGCAAGTGCCACAGTGACCTGCAAGATGACTCTGAAAGCTATGATTTAACCCAGGATGACAACTCCTCCCCATGCCCTGGTTTGGATAATGAACCGCAAGGCCAGTGGGTTGGCCCATATGATTCTTATCAGGAAACCAACTCTAATGAGCTCTACTCCAACCAAAGCCAGCCATCTATGATGTATCGAAGTCAAAGTGAATTGCAAAGCGATGATTCAGAGGGTGCCCCACCCAAGTCCTGGCATAGTCGGTTGAGCATTGACCTTTCTGATAAGACCTTCAAGTTCCCCAAATTTGGATCTACACTTCAGAGGGCGAGGTCAGCCCTGGAAGTGGTGTGGAACAAGAGCACACAGAGTCTCAGTGCAGGCGAGGACAGCGGCTCTTCCTTAATGGGGAGATTTCGGACATTATCTCAATCCACTGCAAATGACTCAAGTACCACCCTTGACTCTGATATCTACACAGAACCCTATTACTACAAAGCTGAGGAAGAGGAGGACTATAGTGAACCAGTGGCTGACAGTGAGACGGATTACGTGGAAGTGATGGAGCAAGTCCTAGCTAAGCTAGAAAACAGGACTAGTGTCATTGAAGTAGATGAACACACAAAAGACTATGACCACCCTTCATATGAAACTCCTTATGAGACCCCACAAGACGAGGGCTATGATGGGCAGGCAGATGACATCATTAGTGAAGGTGAAGGAGAACTGGACACTTTAAATGAACCAGCAGTCGAAATGGAATTAGCAGAAGATGAAAACCAGAACCTCCCTGTAGAGGCACCGGAGGTCATGAAGCCCAAGAGAATCCGACCCTCCTTCAAAGAAGCAGCTCTAAGGGCCTATAAGAAGCAGATGGCAGAGCTGGAAGAGAAGATCCTGGCTGGAGGTACTCAAGTTTAAATGTTAAGTTCCATGTTAACTGTGTCTTAACACTTATTGATACTGTAGTACAGGATGCTCTCAGCTTTCCTGGGAGAAGGAATTTACCTAGACTGAATCCGTGTGCATGTGTCCTGGGAAGAATTTCATTTTGTCCAGGTAGCTCTCTCAACAAGGTGGGATTCACAACGAAAGTGAAACTAGATTTCAGTTAGTTCGTATTGAAATGAGTCCAACTCTAGCCCTATACACGGTGGATCAAGATTCTTGTGCTAGGTACAGGATTCATTGAGGGGAAAAGGGACTCTTGGCCAAGCAGCCTGGCACCCAAGCCGTGGTCCACCAGGTTCACAGGGATGAGGAGAAAGTAGTATTTAATTTTAAAAATTTGGGGAGGATAGATGGTCAAATATAAACATTCCTTTGGAGCCTGATGGTAGGAAAAGCTGGTCTGCACAGTGAATCTGAGCCAGACCTGTGGATGATTGTCAACTTCCCTTATGCAGACTAAATAAGCTGAAAAAAACTGGAATAGAGCTAGGAGCCTGGGAAACCCCGGAGCAGACAGAAGCCATTCTTTGTGTTAGTAAGGAATGAGATGGGGAAGTTTTCTCCGGAGTGGTTTAGAAGTTGCTTCTCTATTATGAAAATGAGAAGAAGAACTGATCTATGTTTCTTAATTTCCTAGGGGAACAATTTTGGATGTGGGATTTAGTAGCTGTGGATAGATATGAGTTCATCGATTTTGTTTATTAACTAAACCTCATTTGCACTCAACTCAATTATTTACATTTTATTTTATTTGCATGCCTATAGTATCTTGGGATAGTATTTTAAAATCTCATTTTAAAGCAATTTTGATATTTTCATGTGTTCTCAGATTACAGTGCTGACATCTTTCACTAAAATATTTGTTCTATATAATATTTTCTAAAGGCGTATATGATCGAGTATTAATCTGCTATTCTGAAATTCTATTATAGAATGATTTGTACAGTTGGTAGCTCATTGTGGCTCCCTTGCCATCAAAAGCTCCTCACTTCCCACTTTCTCACTGAAAGGGCAGGGTGCTGAGTCAGCGGTCTTCTTACCATTCAATAATACAAGACCTAAGTCAGTTAGCTCTCTCTCCTCCGAAAATGCCTGAGACTTTGTAATGATTTATAATAGAGACAGCTCTCAACTACTCAGAACTGATTTGAAAGTACACAACAGTCTAATGTTATTGTTATGTAAATATATTTATGTTAGACTAATAATATCCCCCATCAGAGTAAGGTTTGGTGGAAGTCCTTGTCAGTAGCACTCAGCTGACAGTTTTTTACATAGAATCTGGAAATTGGATTTTTTTTTTAAATTTATTGTGAATTTGGCATGTTACTTAAAGTCTAAACTGGTGTGTGTGTGTGTGTGTGTGTGTTTAATGTGATACAATGGATATCTGTTTACAGTCAACAAGTTAAAGGTATCAGTTTGAAATTAGACAACATAAATATGGCAAGTCCTTATGTTTCAAAAGACAAATGTGGATCTTCAACTTTAAAAAGTATAATTATTTATATGTTTATCAGCAATTTTCACGCATATATGTCTGTGCACCACCAGTGTGCTTGGTCCCCTCAGAAGCCAGAAGAGAGCATTGGGTCCCCTGGAACTGGATTTACATGGTGTTGTGAGCTGTCATGTGGGTACTGGGAACCAAATCTGGGTCCTTTGCGAGAGCAGCCAGTGCTCCTAGTTTTTAAAAAAGGAAACTGATGTATATAAACAGGGAATATTGTTTAGCTTTCTGAAGGGATATCTTTCCATTTCTTGCAGCATGGACAGGCCTTTAGATTATCATTTATCAAATAATGTAAGACCTAGGAATATCACAAGAGACAACTTATATGAAGCATCTTAACAAAAGCAGGCAGGGCTTGAGTATAGCTCATTGCCAGAGCGATAAACTACCTCATGAGAAGCTCTGGGTTCCCTCTTGAGTACTTAGAAAAGAAATCAAAAACAGAGAGAAAGACCGTAAAACAGAAAACAGTGGTAAGCAGACTCGGGGAGTGTGAAGGAGGGAGCAAGACATGAGGGAGAGGAAACAAATGGTAGATATAAGGGATGAGCCAAGTTGGGATCCAGTGGCCCAGTGATGAGTAGAGTGGAGTATAGTTATTGTATTCTGGATTCATGTTCTTGTCATACACCAAGGGATGGCCATGAGGTAATGAATATGCTAATTCATTTCACTATAATCATTTTACTATCTGTACGTATCTCATTATGTCTTAAAAATATACACAATAAATTTATGTAAAAATTAAATTTAAAATGAAAATTCCACATTAGCAGGGCTCTACAAGTTTGATTGCTATGATAATGACCCTTCCACCCCGTCAGCAGTGGTGCTTTTCAGAACACACATTGGTGTGCCTCTAATAATAAATAAAAAAGAAAGGCAAAGTGGATACCTTTTGGGGGGCCCTGCCAAGGTGTGCCACTAAGCAAACACACCAAGGCGACAGAGTTAGTGAAAGAGGTTTATGGGGAAGGGAAGGGGGAGAATGGAAGAGGGAACGGCCACATTGGAGTGGGGACCTGAGAGAGGCAGGGAGAGAGAGAGAGAGAGAGAGAGAGAGAGAGAGAGAGAGAGAGAGAGAGAGAGAGAGAGAGAGCAGGGAAGAGAGGAGCAAGAGGCAAGAGAGTGAGCTGTGCCTGGTGGGCACTTCTAAGGGGTGCACATGTCATGTCACATAGTTGGCGGTGGAAAGGCATCTCATGACAGGTGATGATGTAATTTAAAACTGCTTTGGCGGCAGAGACAGGCTGCTGCCGTGGCCGAAACTAACAGTGCCTCCATCACCAACATGAGAATTCTGAATCAGAAACAGTTGTGCCGTGTACTGCAGGCACATCTGCAGAGGACTCAGAACCCTCTATAATCATGTCTTATTGTCACCCTGTGAGGCAGCTTTGAATGGAATCTCAGGGAATTCATCACACTGCAGGAAACCGGTACACTCTTCCTTAAGATCCACTCTGGTTCTGAAAGGCACCAGCTTGACTCCCCAGGAGGCTGCAGTAGCCTAGATTTCAAAGGGCAGCTCAGCTCCACTTGGCAGTGACCAGGCATTTTCCCCATCCTGTACTCCCAATATGCTTCTGAGGGAAGGGCAGCCAGAGAAGGACTTTTCCAGGCCCTTGCCTGCTCCAGGCACCCAACAAGGTGCCAATCGCCATGATGGTTTTGTGCCCATGGCCATCTGCTCACCGAGCCTTGGGTAGGTACCTGCAGGCTGGCTCTCCATAGCTGCCCGGTACCCATTAGGCAGCAGCTCTGTCTTTTATTACAAACCGGGCCAGAAAGATCTTGCTGGAAATCTCTGTGGGATATAGAACCCCAAACATAGTATCACAAAATTACAAGTTTGGACACTTGAATGATTTCAGCTTTTATCTTCAGAGTCCAGAGGACAAGAAACCCTTAACGATTGTGGCTACTTGGTGATGATATTGTGAAAAGAAAAAAAAATTCACCCCATCAACATCCCAATAGTATAAGACGTCTTAGACTCTATATGGCCAAAAAAAAACTGGCTCCATGGGTCCAAATCTTCCCTGTCCCTGGGCCCTGCTGGGTGCTATCATTTGCATTGCTGGCACAAACTCAGTGTCATCCTACAAATGTTTTGATGTCTACCTCCAGCCCAGGACTAACCACTAACCAGCGTTCACTCCGGGCTCCTTTAAATTCCTGTCTATCTCTATCTATGTGGTCCTAGAGTCCACCCTGTATGTGCGCATGCTTCTTATTTCTCTTCCTAACCCTAATCCAGAATCTCAACTAAGCTTTACACAGAAAGGTCATGAGTTAGGTGTTGGCTTCATGCTTACATGAAAACAAAAGAGAACTAAATGACAGGCACAGTCTTCAAAGTAGAGTTCAACTTCAAACCTCCATGGTGGTCAGTGGCTAAGGTCGTGACTTCATGAATGATTCATGATGAAAGCTTATCACCCCATTTTACTGCATATGTGTGTGTGTGTATGTACATACATACACCTATATAAATATGTAGCTTGGGCCAATAAGATGAAATCTTACAAGTTCATTTTCTTTTTTTTTTCAATAAAATTGGTATTCTGTGGTTATATATACTTTGAGATAGTGAACAACAATTACTTGGCTTTTACTATGAAAACTGAAAATCAAATGATCACTCTCCCCATTTTGGCGTGGGACCTCTCATCTGTGAGATTGGGTGTGTGGGCTGCTCTTTCAGTGATGATATAGCCCACATATAACCAAAACTGGGCTATTTTACCCAAGGCCCAGTTTAATATCTAAAAATAATAAGTATTTTTGTCATATCTCTGGGACTTTCTGTCCTCAGTTACTGAGTCACCTAGGCCCCACTATGGAGTCCATGCCAGAGCTGGGTTTCACCCACCGAGTCCAGGCCAGAGCTGGACTTTTGATATGCTCTTGCTGGTTGGGAGGCAGGTAGTTATCAGGGCACATCTGAAGAGCACCGAGCACCATTGAATGCTGTACTGTAATACTTATACACAGTATTCTTTTTAATATCCTTTTAAACTGATAGAGAATCAGCCTAAAGAAATATGCTAATGATTTTCTAAGCTGATAAAGAAAATAACCCAGCAAAACAAATAATGATTTTTCTAGCCCTCTAGAGTGGCAGATTTTTAAATTTTATTAAAAGCATTTGGTAATATCTACACATTAAACTATAGAGAAGCAATAGGTTTGCTCCTTTAAATTGTGTGTAATTTGAAAAGTTTAGAAATGATCTACTTTGGGAGCTGGAGAGTTGGCTTGGTCGTTAAGAGCACTTGCTGTTCTTGCAGAGGACCCGGACTCAGTTCCCAGAGCACACACATGGCAACTCACAACTTTGTGTAACTTCAGTTGCAAAGAATCCTATACCCTCTTCTTGATTCTTCAGACACTGCATGCATGTAGTACACATACATACACTCAGGCATACCACATATGCATAAAATAATAAATAGTTTTTAATAAGAGTTTATCTACTTAAAACTACTGAGAAATTTTTCATTAGAAATCATTCAGTACATAATTTTGTTCACAAATACCTCTTATTCTTTCCAACTTATAGCTGTTATCTGAAAACTCAAGGAAGTTTCTGTCTCTTTCTCCCTCCATCCCTCCCCCCTCCTCTCACACACACATACACCTGCATCTCTCTCCCTGTTTTCTTCTCTCCTCCATCCCCTGAATCTTCCTCCAAACCAAGCATATTGATATTGGTTAATAGTAGAAGCCAACTAAATCCAGGTATGAAATGTATAATGCATTTCGGCCTAGAACCACTTGCTCTTAATATTCTAGAAGTGTCTATAATGTAATTATCCTTTCAAAAGCTTTTAGTTAACAGTACTGTATATATTTATGGAGTCCATCATGATATTTTGATCTAGGTACAGCAGCCAAGCTAATTAGCATGTCCTTCATCCTATTGACTTATCATTTCTGTGGGAAGAATATTAAAAATATATTCCTTTAACAGTCTTGAATGTCACACTGTGGTCATCTTGCAACACCACGTTCCTGAAGCATCTTACCCTTTGTGCATCATCTGCCGTCTGTCCTTCCTCCTCCTTGGTCCTTTCAGCATCTGCTCACAAGCTTTCTGCTCTCTGTCTCTCTGAGATGTACATTTGTGGATTTCAAATACATGGAATAATACAGCTCTCATTTTTCTGAGCCTGGCTTATTTCACTCTGTACAATGTTCCCAATATCTATTCATCTTGCCAACACTGACTGAATTTGATTTTTATGGTAATTACTGTTCAATTCTATAGATTTAGTATAGTGTATTTCTTTTAAGATTTCCTTTGATTTTTAACTTCTCTCTGTCTCTCTCCATCTCTGTCTGCCTCTGTCTTTGTCTCTCTGTCTCTCTCTCTCCCTGTGTCTGTCTGTCTGACTGTCTGTCTCTGTCTCCCTCTCTTCTCTCTCTCTCTCTCTCTCTCTCTCTCTCTCTCTCTCTCTCTCTCTCTCTCTCTCTCTCTGTATGATTGCCACAAGAAGAGGGTGTTGGATCTCCTGAAAACGGAGTTACAGGCACTTGTGAGTGAGAGGCTGCTAGTGTGAACACAGGAGTGCAGATCGCTTCTTAATATGCTGATTTGAATCCCTTTGCATGTCTCCGGAATGGGAATACTGGATGCCATGCTCTTCTATTTGAGCTTTTCCCTGCTGTTTTCCAATGTGGCTACATATTTCTCACTGGCAATGTAAAGTGTGTTTTTCTCCATGACCTTCTTAGTGCTTATCATTCATCTTTCTGATAATAGATATTGTAACAGGGCAGAAGACTTCAGCTAACACTGGCCGATGGTGAAAGTGAGGGTGTTGAGTGGTGTTTTCATTACCTTTGGCCATTTCTATTCTTCTTGTGTGTGTGTGTGTGTGTGTGTGTGTGTGTGTGTGTACAGGAGTTTGAATATAGTTGAGTGCATATATATTTGTATATGTGGAGGCTAGAGACTGATGGACAGGTGTCTTTTTCTATCATTTTCTGTCTTTCTTTTTTGAGGCAAGGTCTCTTACTGCACCTGGAGCTCACTATATCAGCTAAACTGGTTGGCCAGCAAGCCCCCAGGATTTGCTCATCTCTTCCTCTCAGTGCTGGGATTATAAGCATGCACTACTGACATGGCTTTCCACATGGATGGTGGAGATCCAAACTCAGGTCCTCACACTTGCATGGCAGATACTTTATCCCCTGATTGATCTCCCTAGCCACCTAGGACAAGCATCTGTTAAAGAAAATAGTATGGATGGCATGGGAACTTGTTCCGTGTCCTGTTCATCAGGTCTGGTTTTTTTTTTCTGACTCTTAGATAATCTAAAGAAAGCCCTCAGGAAGCCTCATGTATATATGAAAGTCACTCTTACGTCTCTATAGGGAGGTAATACCAACAGGCCCCAAAGTCAGGATGAGCAATGCTATTCCCTCTGGCTTCAACTGTCTTCTCTGCCTTCATCTTATCACTCAGTTCTTTCTTGCCTGGACTTGGTGTGATCCTCCTGAACAATCTCACTCCTCCAAGCCCTGCCCTTTCCCAATCTGCCACTTCCCTGTAGTAGAGATACATACAAGTTTGCAAAATTGTCGAGATGTCACTTTTTTTTGTACTATTTTTAGCATGAGGTCCAAGAAAGCAGTGAGGCCCATAGTTCTTGCAAAGCATTCCTCCCTACTGCCTCCCTACCCAAGCTGCAAGGCCCTGTACTTTTATCATTTCTTCCAATGATCACAGTTGTAGCTTGAGTTTTCCTGCCTGGCCCACAGTCAGGACAAATCTCTCTCACCTGCCAGTCCCACAGCCACTCAGACCCGACCAAGTAAACACAGAGACTTATATTGGTTACAAACTGTATGGCCGTGGCAGGCTTCTTGCTAACTGTTCTTATAGCTTAAATTAATCCATTTCCATTAATCTATACCTTGCCACATGGCTCGTGGCTTACCGGCATCTTCACATGCTGTTTCTCATCATGGCACTGGCAGTGTCTCTCTGACTCAGCCTTCCACTTCCCAGCTTTATTCTCCTCCTTGTCCCGCCTATACTTTCTGCCTAGCCAATGGCCAATCAGTGTTTTATTTATTGACCACTCAGCAACACATTTGCCATACAGAACATCCCACAGCACACAGTAGCCAACACTGGGGCAGACATCTGTGGAGGTTAAGGGCACAGTACCTGCAGTCACCCTACAAGCTGTGGGACTGTTCACAAGTTGTTTAACTTCTGTGTGGCTCAGGCCCCATGTTTTAAATGAAGACAAGCCATCCTTTCTGTGAAATGAAGAAAATAAGTAGCTCTTAACAGCGAGATAAGCTTTTGTTCCGACAGTAAATTAGCAGCAGAAGCCAGCCTACCTAACAGGCATGATGACTTCTATCTCAGATCATAAACTATTTCTGAGAAATATGAGCAGAAGCCAAATGCTCTGATTACCTTCCAGTGCAATTCACCTGTAAGCTAAAATAATGGTCCAGAATGCATTTGGGCAAGTGATCAATTACACGATTACTTCTGGTATTTCAATCTCAGAACAGCTGTGTTCGGGCAGCTTTGTGGAACTGGACTGCACCTAATAGCTGTAATTCTTAATGTTCTCATGAAACATGGAAACATACACCTGCCTGGACCATCCAGGTTGTTAATATCTCTGGGGAAGGGCAATACCACCAAAGATAACTAAGCCAAGTGAAACACTATTCACTGAGTATGTTGAACTCTGGGTAGATAGATGGGGAAAAAAAAAGATAAAAGAATATGCATCCTGAGCTAGGGAGATGGCTCTCTCAGTAAAGAGCTTTCTGCACAATCATATGGGGGCTGAGTTTGGATCCCCAACACTCATTAATATCTAGATGTAGTGGTAAGCTTGAAACTAGGGAGATAGATATAGGAGGATGCTTGGGTCTTGGTGGCCAGCCAGTCCAGCTTAATCAACAAGCTCCACGTGCTGTGAGAGATCCTGTGTCAAAAAATAAGGTGGAAAGTAGTTGAGAAGATGCCTGATATTGACCTCTGGCCTTCACACATACACACCCATGCATGTATGCATTTGAACACATATACATGCACAAACTTATACTCCCAATCCAATATGAATTTTTTACTTGATACAATCAGAGTACAAATGAAGGCTATTCAAAATCATTTCCTGGGCTTCCTGTTATGGGAACAAGTGCCTCTTCAAACTGTAATTCAACTGTCTGTAAGAGCCACTTATTAGCACCAAGTTGAATGCTTGTGTGTGTGTGTGACATTGTGGTTAGAAATAAAAGAAAAACCACCACAGAAAAGAAATCATTAACTAACTCGATGGCTAATGGCATGATCATTTAGTTATTGTTGTTTCATCATTAGATATTGCTAACAATAAGATTATAACAGAAAGTCATAAAATCACTCATAATTAATTCACCCTGAACTCTGCAACAGTGTCGAGTACTTAGCATTTTGCCACCCACCTCTGCATACCAGCTCTGGAGGTGCTGAAGATGTCTCCAGAACCCCAAGAGGCCATCCTCAGCCCGCCTCTGATGGCGGCCACAGCTGCAGTGTCCCATAGCCCACAACCATGCTCCACCCCGCCCTTCACTCAGGTAGGCGTCTTCATCCTTGCAGAGCCCTGCTTCTATCTCTCTGAGGTCAGACACCCCCTCAGCACTGTTCATTGAGCAAAGGTCAGTAGATTCTGAACTACAGATCCCCACCCTTCAGCCGTCAGGGCTGTTTCAGGGAGCCTGAGGAGTCATAATTAGACCAGCTCCACTGTCTGCAGGGGCCGTCTCAGGAGCACTACTCACCCTGCCTCTTCCCCGTGCTCTGTACTCCAACTCCCCACACTTCCTCACCCCTTATCCCTGCTTCCAGTGACTATAGAAACACACACGCGCACACACATTAATTAGTATCATGCATGTGTCTTGTTTCTGCCTTTGCTGTATAATAGGACCAAAGTCAAGGCCTCCTCGCCAAGACTATTACTGTCCTCGTTTTGCTGATAAGAAAGCAGATCCTTAGGCTGTGGAGATGACTGTAGCTTGCCTGGTGATCTCACTTAAAGGGGAGCCAGGGTGCAAATACCTCTCCCTGCTGTGGTTTTTAATACAACCTCTCATGAACAATGGGGCTGTAACTGAAAAGGATGAAACTACTTGCAATCTGGATCAAAGTGGATTTAAAAATGGTCTAAGGCAGGAAGGTCAGTTGGATTAGAAATTATTAGTGGGCCTAGAGAGATAGTTCAGCAGGGGTCTGGAGAGAGAGATGGCTCAGCACTTAGTTAAGAACACTTACTGTTTTGGCAGAGGACCCCAGGACCATGTACCTGGAGGCTTACAACCACTTGGAACTCCATAGGATCCTCAGCCCTCTTCTGTCCTCTGTAGGTGCTACATGCATGTGGTGCACAGACACATGTAGGAAAAACATTCAGACACATAAAATAAATATAATAAAAAATCAGAAGTAGCAGAGAAAATCCCCATTTGTCTATATCAAAAGCACCAGGGCAAAAGGCGTGGATGTAAGTGGGGCTTCTAGCATCTTCTTACCCTTGGTCTTAGTCGTTTATGTTGCTAAGAATAAAAAGTACTTGAGTCTGTTTAATCTGTAAGGAGCAGAGCTTAATTTCTCACAGTCCCAAAGGCTTGGCATGAAAGAAAAGGTGCCTGGGGAGGGCTGTTTTCCATGATAGAACTGGGTGCATCCACCAGAAGAGGGAGCACTCAGTTCTCACATGGCAAAGGGGCAGGATGAGGGAGAAAACCACCCTCAGGAAGTCTTTAGTAAGGGTGACAGAAGTCATTCACAATGGCAGATCCCTCCTGGTCCAATTACACATAGAAGACTATACCTCAGTCTTGTTGCCTTGGGGATTAAGCTCCAATATGAATTTTATTCTTTTAATATACTTACCTTATTGTGTTTGGTTTTTTTTTTTTATATTTTATGTGTATGGATGTTTTGTCTGCCATGTATGTCTGTGCACCACCATATGTATGCAGTACCTGAGGAGGCCAGAAGTGGGCGTTAGATCACCTGGGACTGGAGTTACCCACAGTTACAAGCTTCCATGTTGGTGCTGGGAATTGAATGTGGGTCCTTTGGAAGAGCAGCCAGGGCTCTCAAATGCAGGGCCATTTCCCCAGCATCTCAACACAAAGTTTAAAGGAGTCAAAGACATAATGCCCATAGTATCTCCTAGATAAGTTCCCCTTGACCAAAGTGTCATGTCTGGTATTATCTGCTAAGCTGCTAAGTTGTTCACCCCACCCCACCCCCCACCCCCACCCCCGCTCCCCAGACAACAACACTGTTTTTGATGTCATCTGCTAAGCTCATTGTTCTCTGTTTCAGCTGTCCCGTCACATCATACTTCTCATCCTTGCTTTGTAGAATGTATGATACTTGTCATAATTATCTTTTGTTTATAAGCAACAGTTCCTTGGGGGTTATTTTCACTGTATGCTTTCCTTCTTCCTATGTGGAATAAAAAGTTTTCCTTTGAGCCGGGCGGTGGTGGCGCACGCCTTTAATCCCAGCACTCAGGAGGCAGAGCCAGGCAGATCTCTGTGAGTTCGAAGCCAGCCTGGGCTACCAAGTGTGTTCCAGGAAAGGGGCAAAGCTACACAGAGAAACCCTGTCTCGAAAAACCAACACACACACACACACAAAAAAACCAAAACAAAAGTTTTCCTTTGATACAACCATTTTAGGCCTGGAGGAATCTTAAGGGTATGGTTTTTGGATGTCTGACCTTGTCCAGATAAACCCTAAATCACACTATTTTAGCGGCTGGATGCATATAAGAGTAGAACTGAATAAAGACTGACTGAACAATTTGGAATCTCTACATTCTGGGACACATTGATAATGGGCTCAAGAAAGAAGCAGAATGTTGGCTCTGTACCACATATTCAGGACGAGTTCCAAGAGACGCGCTCCCTGTATGTACCTGTACCTGTAATATCCCAACTCTGCAGGTGGCTTGGGCAAGTGGTTGTCCTTGATGTTTTTAGAGATAAGTAATACAAACTTTGATTCATAATTCAGTCATGTGTGTTATGTGGTTAACATAGTCACATGATTATCAAAAACAGTTACTATTCAAAAACAGTTGTATGTAATAATTGAACTTGTGTGTGAATTTGATGTAAACTATAACGCGGGTGCTGACTCCTGTTTAATAAGATAACTCAGCTCTCTCTGTCTTCTGGGCTTTTCACTAGAACTATTGACTTTTCTTTTGGCGAAGACCTGAATGCCCGCGTCACAGAGACTGATAATGATTACAGAAGTAGAAAATGCATCTACTTCCCAGTTCGGGTCACGTGGTTGCTACATCTTGAGTGCTATTATGCTATCATGAGTGTAATTGTTCTTACTGTAATTTAATTCTACCATTGGTTTTTCTTTCTCTGTCATGGTTCAGTTTTAGTACAAATAATTTAGAAGGAAGTGCCGTTTGTATGGAAGGCAGTCATGTTCACATCAAGAAAAGTCATGTCAACTGGTAAGAGGAGACTCTGTTGGTTACAGGGCCAACCAACACAAGGGATGCTGGGATGGCCAACTCTCAAAAGCAGTGTTCCCACGTTCTTAATGTCCTCCTTGCAAGGAGGGACTCAAACTCAAGTGTGGCATGTGGATAACTATTAGGGAACTATTTGTTCTTCATAAGCTGACTAGCATACTTGTTAGCTCAGAAAACTCTTGTAAAGGAACAGACAGCAAGGGGTTACATGTGCATTCAATGTTGGGTGACTTCAGGTCAGACTTCTTAGAGTGCACAGCTCTACTAAATAATTTATAACAACCCATCATTTAGCAGTTGAGGGAAATGAGGGGCTGGAGGGTGAATATTGCACAGTCTTTGTGCTAGACAATTTACTAGAAAAGGATGGCTGGGCAGGGAGGTATGGACTGAGGGATGATTCAGCAGTTAAGAATATTTGCTGCTCTTGCAAAGGACATGAGTTTGGTTCTCAGCACCCACATTGGGAGGCTCATAATCTCTTATAACTCCAGCTCCAAGGAATAAGATGCCTCTGGCTTCTTGTCTTTGCTAGGTTTTTATTGCTGGGATGAACATCATAACCAAAAGAAACTTGGGGGTGAGTTTGTCTTCTATGTCCCAGGTCACAGTCCATCACTAAGGGAAGTCAGGGCAGCAACCTGGAGGCTGGAACTGAAGCAGAGACCATAGAAGAATGCTGTTTAGTGACATGCTCCCAGTCTCATATTCACCTACCTTTCATATACCTGCCAGAACCACCTGCCCAAGAGTAGCACTGCCCACCCTGGGATGGGTCCTCCTGCATCCATCATTAAGAAAATGCCCCACAGACTTGCTTACAGGCCAATGTGAATGAGGCATTTTCTCAATAGAGATATTATCTAGCTTGTGTCCAGCCGGCATAAACTAAACTATCACACCCCTATAGGCACCTGGACTCGTATTAACACGTGCACGTGTGCGCGCGCGCACACACACACACTCACTCACATGCACGCATTGAAAAATAATTTTATAAAGAATCTTTAAAAATAAAAGGATTATTGGCACAAAATACCATCCTTAATGGTAGCATAAAAGCAATGGACAATAGAATTTGCTGTCTCAGAATCCAGTTTCTAATCTGTAGAAAGAAACACAAGTTCAAAATATTTGCTGTGTTTCTGCTTACCCACATTGGCTTGAAAACGTGAAAAATACAAAAACAAAGGATTTAGGTTAAAGCCTTTTCCAAAAGGTTGGCAAGTCACCACTGCCAGATGATGGAGCTGTAATTCTTTAGGCCTTCTTCCAACTTTCTCCCATTATCTTGCATTTTGTAGCTGGGGTGGGTCTTAATAGTTATGGGATGCAGTGATGAAGCCTGGCTATATACCGGCACCATTCAGCTATGTGAGGGCTTCTGTGCGAATGTTCTGAGTTCTAAGGATTCAGATCTTGAGGACCCTACGATGCACGTGGTTAGTAGGATCTTTGGGACTTCTGCTAACTGGCCAAACTGGAGACTCTCCAGTCTAACCTATTTCTCCTGTTTCACAAATAAGAAAAGTCCAAACCCAGAGACATCCCATTCCCAGGCTCCCGTTGCTTTTATTTCTCTCACAGCACCTAAGTGATGTGAAGAGAGACGTTACACACCTTAAGAAATAGATACCAGCACAAACTTTGTGAATACTTTTCCTGATCATTCCATTGAATACAAAACACTCGAATGTCCTTCCAGTCTTTATTTTCTGTGTGCTCAGAACAGCGTGCAGCTACATCAGCATCCTCGCATGACCCTCTTTTATGCTGTGGAATCTCATCAAAAGGTCCTGGAATTTAGTTGAGCTCTACTGGCAGAGGAGGAAAGATGCAGAGAATAATTGAGACAGTGCCACCAACTCCTCGCCGACCCGTTCACCCAGCTTTTGTTCCAGAGCATACTTGTCTGGCTCGCTCCCTGCTCCTGCAGACTGACCTTTGCCTGCTTATTGCCTTGTCCAGGCTCCTGTGCCAGCAGACTTCCAGTCTGTTTGCAGGTGGTTATTTGTCAGAGAGGGGAGGTCAGGGTGTCTTTCCTCACTCCCTGTTTTGCTGTGCTTGCTGAAGCTTTAACTCTCTTTCTGTCAGCCACCGAAGTAGCTTGTCCTGGGTACACAGACTTTTTTCTCTTTGTCCTTAAGTGCTAGGCTTAATGACCATTACTGGGTCAAGTCTTTGGACCTTACCATCCCTTTCTGGTTTTTCTTTTCTTTTCTTTTCTTTTCTTTTCTTTTCTTCCTTTCTTTCTCTTTTTCAGTTGTTGTTTTTTGTTTGTTTGTTTTGTTTTTTCCAAGACAGGGTTTCTCTCTGTAGCCCTGGCTGTCCTGGATCTTGCTCTGTACACCAGGCTGGCCTCGAACTCACAGAGATCCACCTGCCTCTGCCTCCTGGGTGCTGGGACTAAAGGCATGCACCACCACCACCACCAGTTGCTTTTTGGTTTCTTACTGCAACTTACACTGCTGCAGCTTACCTTTTTCTTAAGAAAATTCATTTGAACTATCTGCTTAAATTCTGTTCCATTTGAGCATCTAGATTACAACAAGAAGTGCTATTATTTGTCTCAGTAATTCTAAATTTCCTATGTCTTTTTCAGTGCCAGCATCTCTTTGAGCCAGAGAAATGACTGGTTTTTAAGAATACAATAATATAGAATTCCATTCTTTGTGGTCACTTGGATTGCATTGCCTATTACCATATACCTAATCAATTTTACATAGAATGAGATATGCACATTTGTTATATAAAACTATATACAATGTACTTTGTGAGCAATTTAAGACATTTTCTACTGTAATTTGACTGCATGGGCTTTTCCCCCCACATAAACTGACTTTAGAATCTTTTTTTTTTTTTTAATGTCTGAGTACAGCCTGTATTTCTCACAAAAGATTTTAAAGTTAGGAGGGAGACTGTAGAGCAGGAAGAACAAACTAGACGAAAATCTCAGTTGATCTAGTTCCTGTGGTGGGAAACCTGCTGTGACCCAGGAGATCTAGTTCCTGTGGTGGGAAACCTGCTGTGACCCAGGAGATCTAGTTCCTGTGGTGGGAAACCTGCTGTGACCCAGGAGTCTGAAACTATTCTTCGTCACTACTTCAAAATGCCCCAAAGCTGTAACTGTTTTTTAAGGATAATGACAATAATGACTAGTTTTAATTGGAAATACCTTTGCTTGCACATGTGTGTGTGTGTATGTATGTATGTATGTATGTATGTATGCATGTATGCGGCTCTTCCTTGCCACAGTGTCCTGTGAAATACAGATCGTGCTCTAAATCCACAAAGAGCACTTGCTAAAAGTGCATAATGGGACAAGGGGGATGGCTCAGTCAGTTAAGTGCTTGCCTTGCAAGCATGAGGACCCTGGTTCAAGACCCACAACCCTCGTTAAAGGCATCAGCATGACCCTCCACTTCCTGCTTCCTTCTCAACCAGACAGATCCAGACCTGGTCCCATGTCTGTTATACTGGCCTAGTCTGGCCACCCTTACCTTTTCTACAACCAACCTCTAGGCTTCTTCCAGGACCTTCTCATCCTATACATAGACCCCTCCAATGCCACATCTAACCTCTCTACCCAGTCAGATCTACCTCTGCACTACAGGCTTGAACCCAGATGCACATCTAGTACACAAGCCCAGTTCCCTTCATCTACCTTATTGTACCTAAGCTATTTCCAACCTCAAGTCCCAACCTGCCCAAATATCCTCATTTCTGCTTCTACTTCTCAATCCATATCAGACACAGAACCAGCAAAAAAGTTCACATGCCAAATATCATCATCACAAAAAGACAAACAATATGAAAGATCAAGGCAGTAGTTCCTCTCCAAAACCTACCAGTCCTGTAGAAATCCTTGCCAATGAGGATTACCTAGGTGACCCACAGGACACAGAATTGTTTGTTTTATTATTCTAACATATATTACATCCCAACTGCAGCTTCCCCTTTCTTTCCTCCCTCCTCTCCCACAGGCTTTTCCAATACCAGGCACATACCATCATATCAACACTGGATGAGATGACCCAATGGGAGGGAAAGGGTCCCAGAGGCAGGCTAAAGAGTGAGAGATGGCCCCTGCTCCCACTGTTAGGAGTCCCACGAGAACACCAAGCTACTCAGCCATGATATATATTCAGAGAACCTACCTAGGTCAGACCTCTACAGGCTCCCTGATCTCTGTGAGCCCCCATGAGTCCCAGTCAGTTGATTTTGTGGGCTGTGTTCTCATGGTATCCCTGTCCCCTCTGGATCCTCGGGCTCTTCCTCCTCCTCCACAGGACTCCCTGAGCTCCGCCTAATGTTTGGCTGTGGGATAATGCATCTGCTTCCATCAGTTGCTGGATAAAGTCTCTCTGGTCTCTTTGATGATGATTCTGCTAGGCCCCAGTCCCAGAATACTCACGTTTAAAAGAACAATCACAAACTTCAGCAAAGAATCCAAGGAGTTTAAAGAAAACACAATGAAACAGCTCAATGGATTAAGGAGAAAGAACTTAAGGAGAACCAATACCTGAGTGATGCCCAAGAAAACACAACCGTAAGACTGGAGGAAAGGATGAAGACAATTCAGGACTTGAAAATGGAATTCAGTAAACAGATAGAAACTGATGAAGAATCAAACCAAAATGAAACTGGAATTAAAATACCCAGTAACTCAACTAGAAAAGTCAAAGGAAAGCCTTGTAACTAGAATGAACCAAGCAGAAGATAGAGCATTAGGACTCAAAGTTAAGGTAGAGGATTAAGACAAAATAAGAAAAGAAAATGAAACATTCTTAAAAACACAAGAAAGGAACATAGAGGAAATATACATCACTATAAGAAGTGTAAACCTTTGAATTATAGGCATAGATGAGAGAGAAGAATTCCCAAATCAGTGGCATAGACCAGATATTCAACAAGATCATAGAAGAAAACTTCCTCAAACTAAGGAAAGACACACCTGCACAGATACAAGAAGAACACAGAACATCAAATAGACAAAATCAGGGAAGAAAATCCCCTAATACAACATAATTAAAACACCAAGTATACAGAAAAAAGAGAGTATATTGAAAGCTCCAAGAGTGAAAACAGACATAAACATATAAAGGAAAATCCATCAGAATATCTGCTGGCATCTCAGTAGAAACTTTGAAAGACAGAAGGGCCTGGAGCAATGCATTCCAAGCCCTAAAAGAGCATGATGGCCAACTTAGGCTAGCAGACTCAACAGAATGATCTGCCATAATCCAAGGAAAAAGAAAAACTTCTCATGATATAAACATCATTAAAAGCTATATTTAACAACCCAAATCTAGAGAAAATACAGGAAGCAATATATTGGGCTGAAGAGCGGAATGAGCATAATAGCCAAGAGAGGGTGGAAAGAAATAAAAAGCCACAATTACTAAAACACAAAATACTGCTGAGAACACAAACAAATGAACTAAATGAAAATGAAAACACAGCCGGGCAAAACCTCTGGGACACAATGAAAGCAGTTCTATGAGGAAAATTTTTAGCTCTAAGGACATACATTTTAAAAAAAAAAATCAGAAAGAGCACAAATAAATGACTTAATTTGATACAACTTAACAATTTGGAAAAGCTAGAACAGCCTAAACCCAAACCCATTCAACAGTAATAAATAATAAAAATCAGGGCAGAAATTAATAAAATAGAAACAAAGAAAACAATACAAAGAATCAACAAATCTAAGAAGCAGTTCTTTGAGAAGATGAACAAGATTGACAGACTCTTGGCCCAACTAATCAGAGCAAAAAAAAAAAAGAGAGAGAATACCCAAATTAACATAATCAGAAATATGAACAGACAAGTATTACAACAGACACAAAACAAATTCAGAATATTATAAAAACTTTTACTTCCATAAACTGGAAAACATGAAAGAACTGGATGGATTTCTAGTTTCAATCAAACCACAAAAAGTAAACCAAGAAGCTAGCACTCTAAACAGACCCATAACTAATGAGAACATTGAAACAGTAACAAAGAAGCCTTCCAACTTTAAGACAATTCTTTCGAAGACCTACATTCAATTCTTCTTCAACTGTAGAAACAGAAGCAGCACTTGCTCCCAAACTCCTTCTATGAAGCCAATACCACTTTAATATCAAAACCCAGTAGAGGCACAACAACAAAAGAAAATTACAGGCCAATATCACTAATGAACATAGATTAAAAGATGGTCATAAAAATACTTTCAAAAAGAACAAATATCAAAAAGATTATTCACTGTCACTAAGTTGGGTTTATCCTTGAAATGCATAGATGATTCAACATATGCAAGTCAATTAAATGTAATAATCCACATACATGACTTTAAAGACAAAAATCATATGATCATCTCAATAGGAGCAGAAAAAACCTTTGACAAAATCTAACATGCTTTCATGATAAAAGCCCTAGAGAATGTAGGACTAGAGGGAACATATCTCAACAAAATAAGAACTATATATGAGAAATCCATTGCCAGCATCATCCTAAATGGAGAAATCTTGAAACAATCAGACTGAAATTACAAATGAGACAGAATTGTCCTCTATCCCCATTCATTTTCAAAACTCTGCCTGAGGCATTAGCTGGAGAAATAATACAAGAGAAGGAAATTAAATTAATTCAAATAGGAAAAGAGGAAGTTAAACTATCCATATTTGCAGATGACATTATATTATACATTAGGGATCCCAAAAATTCTACCAGAACACTCCTAGAAATGATGAACAAAGTTACCAGTGTGGCAGGATACAGCATCGACTTGCACAAATCAGTAATCTTTTTATGCACCAACAACAAACAGAGAAAAAGGACAGGGATACCCTCCCATTCACAAGAGTCCCAAAGAAAAGAAAATATTTAGAAATAACCCTAACCAAGGAAGTTAAGGATTTATACAATGAAAAACTTCAAAGAAAGATACAAAGACACTAGGAAATGGAAAGCTATCCCGTGCTCATGGATTGGCGGAATTAATACTGTGACCCATTTACCAAAAGCTATTCACGGATTTAATGCAACCCCAATTAACCATATCATTCTTCATAGGAATTGAGAAAGGTATCCTAAAGCTCGTATGGAACTATAAAAGACTCCAGAGAGTCAAAGCAATCCTGGACAGAAAGAACAGTGGGGGGACTACCATTTATGGAGCCAGATTAATAAAAACAAAACAGCACAAAAACAGACATGTAGATCAGTGTAACAAAATTGAAGTCCCAAACGTGAACACAAGTAACTTCAGCCACTTAATACTTGATGCCAGAAACATATGCTGGAGAAATGAAAGCGTCTTCAACAAAAGGTGGGAGGGGGAGACTGGATGTCCACATGCAGAAATATGTCATTAGACCTGTGTTTATCACCTTGAATAAAAACTGACTCCAAATTGATCAGAGGCCTAAACATGAAACCCAAAACACTGATAAAAGAAAACATAGGCAGTGCCCTACATGATATGTGTAGGAAAGGACTTCCTAAAGAGGACTCCATCTGCCCAAGAATTAAGACCAACAATTGACAACTGGGATTTCATAAAACTATAAAGTTTCTGCACACCCAAAGAAACAACAATTGGATGAAAAGGAAGCCCACAAAATGGGAGATAGCCTTTGCCAGATATATATCTGACAGATGATTAGTATTTAGAATATATGAACTCAAAAAAATGGCCCATTCAAAAAAAAAAAAACAAAAAAACTGGTCCTGTGACCTGAACAGAGAGTTCTCAAGAAAAGAAAAAAATGATCCTAAAATATCTCAAAAAATATTAATCATCTCTAGCTATTGGGGAAATGAAAATCAAAACACCATTGAGAATTTATCTTTCTTCAGTCAGAATGCCAAAGGTAGCAAAAGAACTGACAACAAATGTTGCAAGGGATGTGAAGAAAATGAAACCCTCATTCACTGTTGGTGGGATTGCAAACAGGTACAGCTGCTCTGGAAACCACTGTAGAGAATTCTCAAGAAGCTAAAAATAAATCTATCATATGACCCAGCTATACCTCTCCATTAGCCCAAAGGACTCAGCGTTAAACGCTGCAGATACTTGTTCAGCCACTTTCATTGCCACTCTATTCATAATAACTAGGAAATGGAAACACTCTACATGTCCTTCAACTGACCAATGGATAATGAAAATGAGGTGCATGAACTACTATTCAACAGTAAAGAAAAATGAAATCATGAATTTTGACAGGTGTATGGATGGAACTAGAAAAGATTATATTGAGTGAGGTAACCTAGACCCAGAAAGACAAATGTCACATGTTCTTTCCCATCTGAGGCTCCCATATATAAATCTTCAAATGTGAGTACATATCCTGGGATAACTACAGAATGCAGGAAAATATGAAGGGGCCATTGTTAGGAGGCACTGAGCGAGCAGTAGAGAGGAGAAAAATCAGAGCTCAAGTGACCTGATGGGAGAAATGGGAAACAGAAGAACACTAATTAGGAGGGGGAGGGAGATAAATACAGAATGAGGGTAAAATTATAGTAAGGATATCTGAGAAAGTCATAGGAATCATACTACTAACAATCTACCTAGAAATACCTGTAGTACACATTAGTTTGCATTAAAGTATACATATATAATTTAAATGAATATTTCCTATCTGGACTGACAATGCTCTCTCCAAGATCCAAAGACTATCTAATGAAAATCTCAACACCAGGCATGAGAAACCCTCTTTTTAATTGTTAAGGGTTGTCCAATAGACTCTCAAAGCATTTTAGACTATTGCTATTGTGTTGCTGGATCCTAACTGCTCCCTTAGGGGAGGGAGTGAGAAGGCGAGGTGTCAATAACAGACACTGGGAGTCAGCTGAAGGCAAACAGCAGACTCATTTATTCAATAATGGGGAAGGCCTTATATACCCTTCTCTCAACACCCAAGCTGTGTCCCAATCTGGTGACACTGCATGGTTGTCCCTCATTGGCTGGGCATGATCAGGAACTCTGATAGCACCTCTTGCTAGGCCCTCAGGCAGATTCCAGGTTGGCTCACAAGGAAGTATGTTATTTGCATACCTTTCCAACTGGTTTGAGCCAATTTCCTTGACCCTATGGGCCTGTTCTACCATACTGTTGTTCTTGGTTGTCTCCAGAGGTGGAGGGCAGTCCCTATTGCTGAAGACACCATGTACTTCAGGTGCAGGGCTCAAAGACCACTAAGCTGGAACTGACTTAAAGCCTCTTCCCTGAGTACTAGCTTTCATGGTACCAGAAGGCACCACGCAAGCTTCTAAAAGGAGATAGCAACCAATAGTCCTACCCAGCTTTGAGGCCTCTGAACCACAACAATGACAAGTGAAGTATGATAAGTCAAAGAGCACACTAATGGCATGCATACCCTGACAGTAACCAATAGCTCTTTATTTGGACTCAAGATCTGATCAACAAAAGGGAAACCATGAACAACTAATTATCCATGACTAATGAAGTCTTGGAACTTGGAGGAAAACCTACAACTGCCATTTTACTAAACCTATATAATCCCTAATTACATTCTAAATATTTATTCTTATATCCACAGATAAATGTAGTCCTCATCCTTACCCTGGATTGGGGGAACAAAACAAAACAACTTTTCTTTTCAACAGGCAGAAACCATTACAGAAAACCACAACCAATCAAAATTCAGATTTGTATAGCCTAGTATTAAAGGATCCAATATAATACAACCCCTGCACTTAAGGCTCAGGAAACATTAACTGCAGAAGAAGGGGCAGAAAGATTTTAAGAGTCAAAGGAACAGAAAGTTTACTCTGAGATTGTGTCTCCCAAGAATGACAGAAACTACATGCATCACATCTCACCAACATGACCTCCTAAACATGGGCTGAACAGGGATAACAACAGTAGACATGAAAACTTGGATTTGGGGAAAGCCTAGGAGGCCTAAACCCTTACACAAAGACCTACAGGCAAGTAAGGAATGCTGAGGGCAGGAGAAATAGTCTTCCGTGGGGAAGAGTCAGCCAACTGGTTATCAGGGCCAGCCCTGAAAGTGTACATACAAGTACTATTATACAGACTTAGCAGGTTACATTTATGTATTTAGTGATATATATGTATATAATATGTGCATGTAACAAAAAGTAATGGAGAAGATGCCATGAGTTTGACAAAGAAAAAGAAAGGGTATAGGGAAGGGTTTAGAGGGAGGAAAGGAAAGGAGAAAATGATAATTCCATCATAATCTCAAAAAATAAAATAAATATTTTTTCAAAATAATATCTGGCATGGTGGTGCACACATGTAATCACGGCCAGCACCAGGGAGGTGGAGACAGGTAGATCCCTGGGGCACCTTGGTTGTCAGCAATAGGAGACCATGTCTCAAAAAAGAGGGATGGATAGATGGCACCAGAACACCCAAGTGTTCCACTCCACACACAGTCACAGGGAATGAATGAATGAATGAATGAATGAATGGAAAAGTATAGGGAATTCATCCACAGTGGGTCACTCCATTGTCATCACAAAGAGTAAGCAATACAGAGAGATTACTTCAAAATGAGGTCAAGGAGTTCAGTAAAATGTCTTGTTGCCACAGTATCACATGTACACACATGTATATGCACATGCTCTATATCTAAGCAAATATTTCATGTTTTTCTTTCAATTTCTTTTAAAAAATTTATAGGCTCTGATGACTTGTATAACAAAAGCAAACCCATATCCTCTAGTGTGTGTGGGGGGGCGGGGCAGGGCGGTAATGAAACTTTGGAACCACTCGGTAATCATAGTAAAGGAAGTGACTTTCCAAAGCCCAGCACCTCCCCCTGAAACTTCTACGTGGGATGTCCCCTTCAAATGCCACTGAATATATTCTAAACCACTTTAAATCTTAAGCCAACTGCTAGATGAATGCATCTTTGTTGCTTGATGATAGCCAGTGCTCTGACATTACAGAGAGATAAATGTGGGTGCCCTAGCACCATCATTCAGAGAGGAATGTGGAGCCAATTTCCACAAGTGATGAGAAACTTTGCATCATCCACGATGGCATCAACACAAATGAGGATGGATGAGGGTGGCATAGTAGGAAGCAGAGAGTCCAGGACGAGACTTGTAAAGCCAAGGTGTGCCGAGGATCCACACAACAGAAAGGTGTCAATTTAAACAGAAGAGGTTTTAGTTTCTTGCATGAAGATGATGGGTGTTAGAGAAAGGGAGGAAAGATGAGATGCAGTCATAAATCCCTCTGCCTTGCAAATGTACATCAGGAACCTTGGAGTCTGGTAATCTGTGACTTGCAGTTACAAGGAATTATCATCATTCACGGAACTGGGAAGATAGTCAGTGAGCACAGTGCTTGTCACACAAGCATGAAAAACCAGAGTTCAATCGCCAGAATGTGCATTAATGATGGGTATGTTTATAGTATCATGACTGGGGAGGTAGAGACAGAAAAAAAATCCCCAAACTCACCTTCCAGTGTGCCCGTGATATCTGGTCAGCTCTCACTTGAGTTTTAGTTTCCACATATATAAGAAAAGGAATGCAAAGGAGGCTGGGTTACACTCTGTCTTGCTCGGAGCCAGGCCCATTTCTTACATCTCTGATCTATTGCAACTCTCCTTGATGCCCACAATGTGAGTTAATCCCACTTACCCCAGACTTAAACTAGCTTTCTTTTCATGGAGATAGAAAAGTTTACTAATCTGTTACGAAGCTGGGGCTGTTAGAAATACAGAGTTGTCCAGAGGATCCCATGCATGGTGCTTATACTTTGACATTTTGTGACAGTCTCCAGTGACTCTTTTGACAAGACTCTGAGTACAGTATTCAGAGATGGGAAGATAATGAGGCTTCTGTCTTAAGTTATCAGGCTCTGGCCACTTAGAGGATAGACCTGCAAGAAATGGAGTCTATGAACACTCACTTAACTTTATTGTCCTGAAGGAGTTGTCACAATTCTTTATTTCATGTTGTCCCAAGTGGTAAGACCATCACGGCATAGAAAGCAAGTCATGGAGGCTGCATGACCCATGGGTCTTTAACTCAACAGACAGAATGCAGACGTCAACCCGATGACAGTAAACACAACCGCAAGGACTTGAACTCTCTGCATGTGAGCACAGCTACTCTTGACTTCAAGAGTAATCAACTTCAGTCAATATGGCTGACCCAGTCTAGTACTGAGCTTTTGGACTCTTTCTTTCATTTCTACTTACCTTCTAATTGATTTCTTAGACTTTACACATGACCTATACATGTGCTGATGACCACATTTCTATTTCCCAGTATCAACTTCTTTTCCAAGCTACTGTAATACAACTGTCCACTTCATTGTTTCACTGAAATGTAAATAGTCTGAGTCCTTTTTGGAGTTTATAAATCTGACCCCTTCCAACCCCTGACAATGTTCTTCCATCATCAGTGTCCTGAGTCTGCACTGACTGCAGATTGATCTCTCTCTTTCTGCTCTTAACCCTACCAGCACCGAGAGTAAAATTATTAATGCATGCTATCCCCCAACTTAAGACTATAAACCACCTTTAAGTTTTTAAATTTTATTCTGAGAATAAGCCTGAAACTATACAGTAGTTTTGTATGCTCTCCCTATCTCCGAACTATTTTCCTTTTCCTCTACTGACCCCATCCATTCTGGTACAGGCAACAGGATCCATTGATTTCAATAAGCTCAACACAGAGATTGCTATGATGAGACCTCTCCTGGAAGCAGATCCTCAGCTTCAAAGAATGGAACTAGTTTATTTTATGGGCAATTCTGGAATAGCACTGTGTGGACAAGAGGAAATGAGTCAATGACCCCTCAGGAAACTGGTAGATGATGTGTACGCTGTGAGTGGGTGCTGCCAATCCCACAGAATAGTTATTCTATAGCCTTGCTATTTAAGGTATGGCCTGAGGGCCTCCTGCTTTGGCTTTGGTGGGAGTTTGTTGGAGAATCCCAAGACTCACCCCAGACTTGCCAGCTCAGAATCTGCACTTGAACAAACATTTCAGAGGTTCCTTGCCCTAGTCAGTATTTGAGAAATATGCTCCAGCAGGCAGAGAAGAACCTGAATTATCCTGGCCTAAGGCAGGCATTCAAGGTGTTTGCTTACTGATTTTTTAGCTTTGGATGAATGCTTAGAATTGGATGATTCTTGTTTGGGGGTCCTTAAAGGATGCAGAATGTAGTGCTTAGCGTGATCTATGGTCTAAAAAAAAAGGCCTACAGGAAGAGGGCCACAGGTGTTGCAGCAGCCGCCTTCAGAGATGTGGAGGTTTCGTACACAGTACAATAGCATTTGCTACTGAACTTTAACTCTCTTTCATTGGCTGATACTCTCACCTAAAATACCCTTCCCTCTGGGATTCACATGCTAACTCCCACCTCTTTTCAGTCTTTGCTCAAACTGCACAGTCTCGGTGAGATTTACCAATACTTGATTTTGCCAGATATCTGTGTGTCCCAACCCAGTATTCCCCAGTCCCTATCACTTTGCTTTTCACTTGCCTTTCTTAATTGTACTTGGGCCTCCTGATTCATATACATAATTGGTTTACTTAATGTGCTGGCTGCCTGCCACAGGATAACGTTAGCTTTCTCTGCCACAGCAGGGCACTTTGTTATGCTTTTGACACATGCCATTATCAATATCTCTAGGTCCATGAGAGCTGGAGAGATGGCTCAATGGTTAAGAGTGTTTGTTGCACTTACAGATGACCAGAGTTTGGTTTCCAGAACATGATGTTAGCTTGCAACCCCCCTGTAAATCCAATGCTGTCATATGGCCTCCATGGGTACTACACTCAAACACACACACACACACACACACACACACACACACACACACACACACGCCAAATAGATTTTTAAATAAATATTTCTAGATCATGAAAATCTTACCTGTGATTTCTTTGGTTTTTTTTTTTTTTATGCCAAGTATGTCTTTACCTACAAACATAGTTAACATGAACCTCATGTAGCTGGCATTTAGATTGTTTCCTGGTTTCCTCTTATGAGTATAGGTAATGAGGACATGAGCTTCTGTCTTTAAGTCAGTTTTATTTGAGGTCTTTTAAGATGGATTCCTAGAAGCCAAAGTGCCAAAATATGGGCTGAAAATACAACTGCCAACACTCTTTTAGAAATATGTTTTTCATTCTTTGAGAATTTCATCTGTGCATGTGATAAACTTCTACTAGATTCATCTTTCACTTCTCCCTTCTGACTCCTCTGGGGTTTGCTCTCTACATCCCCACTCCATGTCAACTTTTTTCTTTTATAACCCACCAAGTCCAATTAGTGCTCACATATGGGGGGACATCTACTGTAGCATGTCAGCATACCAGTGACCAAACTCCTAAAGAAAGCCTACTCTCCTACCCTTAGCAGCCATTAACTGTCAGCCACTCCTCTGATGGAGGTGGAGGCACATGAGATCCTCCCACTCCATGCTGGGATGTTGACTGGCTTGATCTTGTGTAGGTCTTGGTGCAACAACCATCACTTCTGTGAGTTCTTGACAGATACATGCAATATGTGTTCAACAGATTTTGCACATATGTACCTCTAACCAGCCACGAATAAGTACCCCAGACCTTCCCTCAACTAGAACAATGTTGCAAAGGAGCAGAGAGAGAGCGGTTTTGCAATGAACCATCTGCGATCATTGCTTTCTGGTGAGCAATTCTGTGACTGTGGACAGGTTACTCGTCTGCATTTCTCCTTCCCCGTTTGTTAAGTGTGATGATGACAGCGATAGTTAATGTCATAGGGTTATTTTGAGGGTGCAATTACTTCACATAGGTAGAAAATTAAGATGGGCAAACGTAACTTAATACCACACATTTTCTATCTCTTAAGATATTGAGATCGTTTTAAATTTGGTTGAAATTTTCAATTTTCTCTTTATATTTGACATTTGTATTTTATCTTAGACGTGTTTTTCTACTTGAGTTTTCTCATTGACCAATATAGTAGTAAACTACATTTTGTAAAAATATTTTACTAATTTAATGCTATTTATTTCTCATTGGTGTCCTTAAATTATTTGTTCTATTTAAATTTTACATATTCATTTACTATACACACACACACACACACACATACACACATACTTTCCTGTGTGGTGTTCTCATTTTTTAAATTGGAAGATTTTTTATTAAGATAATCAGAGAGATGTTTACCTATATTTTAGATTTTGTTTTAATTATGATTGATTGATTTTTGCTGCTTTATCTCCTTAAAATGTGTTATGTTATACTTCTGAGATTTATCTTCTGTGCATGGCATCTTGCCTACATATATGTAACCACACACCATGTATGTGTCTGATGCTTGAGGTCAGAAGAGGGCATCAGATACCCTTGAAGTTACAGTTGCTGGTAAGACGCCATGTGGTTCTGGGAACTAAACCCCGGTGCTCTTAACCACTGAGCCATCTCTCCAGCTCCAGTATAGTATAATTTTAAGAGCTAAATTCTAACACGGTCTATGTTTCCAAATTAACCTATGTTTTGGAAGGAAATTTGACTAAGAGAGGGAAAGAAATTGGATGAGTTTTCTAAAACAGCTACCAGAGCTGTGGAGACCTGAACCTTCTAGGAAAGCTCATCTCAAAATGCTTTTTAAGAGCACTATGATGCCGCACAGAGTTCCTCCAGACAGTTCTAATTGGCAGGGGATTCGCTCTGGCTCCTAATATAGTTTTACTTTGAAGGCATGTTATGAGGGAGGATGTGCAATAAGTGCTCTCAAATAAGCAGGCAACATCTGTTCCATGTGAATTATTTCATGTCATCTATGGAGGAAGGCTGTGCTGGGCACAATTCTGAGTGTTGTAAACATTTCTAGCACTTATTCCCACTGAAGCATGTCTGTGTCTGTCCTGAGGGTATACTACTGTCAGTGTGAAGAGGACTAGCAACCAAGATTTATGGACACTGTAATGTTTTCACAGCCGATCTTGTACATGTCAATTTAGTGTGATGGAACTGGGGCTGAGCATAGTAAGGAATAACAGTGTTGCCGTCACGTGTTGGAGCCCTGGATCCAAATCTTTCCCGGAACATTTTTCTTATTTTCTGAAATTTTTATTTTTTGACAGTAAAACACCCAATGGAAATAAATGTGAATTTTTCATTGTCAAGTTCTGAACCTGACACTGGAAAATGTCATTTTGTAGGCATGAGCCTAACCGTGATTGTTGAATCTCAGGACACCTGCTTTAAACAAGTGGTTAAATGTGCTTATGAAGCTAGGAACCAGAGAAGATCTTATATCCCAGCATATAACAACAGGTGCACATTCTCTTTTCATTCATTGAGTGGCTGAAAAACTGCTTAGTAAGAGTCTCCTCTGCATGGGGGTAAGGACATCACGGCCATAGTGAGCCCATCAAGGTCTTTCCCCAGGGAGCCCCCTGGACTCTGCCTCCTTAGTCTAGGAAGCTGGCTGTTTCCACTCTGTGCAGGAAAAGTTTGTAGCTTGTACTTGTTTCTCAGTGGCTTCCCAGCGGCTGCTCAAGAATGAACCTTTGGAGAATTCACTTTATGTGTAGAACAATACACAGTAAGTCTTTTTCTCTATTTATTTTTCAGTTTCATTCAGCTTCTAACCATTGGGTTGTAACTGGCTTCCATCTATTTTAGTTAGAAGTCCTTTTTGAAATACGAGGTATGAAGTATTTGCTCCCAGCATGGGAGTTGTCATTTTGCCTTTTGGATGGTGTCCTTAAAGACACAGGAGCTTGCTGGGCGGTGGTGGCACACGCCTTTAATCCCAGCACTCAGGAGGCAGAGCCAGGCAGATCTCTGTAAGTTCGAGGCCAGCCTGGTCTACAGAGTGAGATCCAGGACAGGCACCAAAACTACACAAAGAAACCCTGTCTTGACAAAAACAAACAAACAAACAAAAGATACAGGGGCTTTAATTTTGATAACATCTGATTTATCTTCCAGCCCCCTTTTTGTTGGTACTTTGTACCTAAGGTCAGGACAATTTACTCAGTTGTTTTGTCCTCTAAGCATTTTATTCAAGAGTGTTACCCATTCTGTACCAACGTTGCATGTGGTGTGAGGTACTGGTCCAACTTCATTCTTTGATATATGAATACCCTATTCTGCCTACACCATTTTTAGTTTTTTGTTTATGTGTGTTTGTGCCTGCTTGTCTATCTGTACACCAAATGTATGCAGACATCTGAGCAAGTCAGAAGGGGGCTTCGTAACCCCTGGAACTGGAGTTACAAGTGGTGGTGAGCTCTCTGCCATGGGTGCAGGGGAACAAAACCAAGTCCTCTGCAATAATACAGCAAGCACTCTTAACCACTGGACCATCTCCCCAACCCTGGATCCATATCAGCTTTAAAGAAATTTGTTCTCTCCTCATTTAATTATCTTGGGAACTTTATTGACTTATATTCTTTCATAACAGACATTTATGGGTAAATTTCTGTCTCTTTCCCATTGACTGATCCATTGCTTTCTCTATTATAAATTTCATGTGCAAGCATCCATACCAATGAAAAATATCTTCCAAATGCTGCTTCAGAATGCAAAGTAGAGAGCGTAGACCAAGAAGAGGCCATGCTGGCCTCCTTCCTACCACTCCAGCTGAACCGACAATTCTGCAGTGAGTCACACCGAGGAAGAGGGTGTCATAAAATGTGGAGCCAACACAGCCCGGTTGCCTAGCTAAGCACACACATGAGCCCTTCCCTGGAAAAAACCAAAAACTGTCCCTAATAAATAATCCCTGGGGAAATATTTTGAGTTTCTGAAACTATTCTATTTTGCTCCTAAACTGTTCACAAAACAGTTTTATCATGCATTAGGAATTCTCACTTGAATTGCTCAGTGCCATCATGGTTGCAGACTGATAATTTTTATTTCATTCTTGTCACACGTACTGATTGGCATCTTCCTCCATAAACATGACTTTCTCTTCTAACTCCTCTTTAAGAAAACAATTCAACTATCAGTATGAACCTAGACCCATTTTTCATTTGGTGTTGTTACCCATTTCCCTTATCCCTTGCTTTGGTGTTTGTCCCAAGTTGGGAGTTTTTGTTTGTTTTTGCTTTTCTTCCTTTTTTTTTTTTTAAACCTAATAATCCTCCTTGGAGATTTCCCAGATTCTTTTTCACTGTTCCAGTACTCCTCTTAGATAGATGTACTATAGGGTATGTCTGCCAGTTTCTCACATGTGGGTGTTTCGGTTATTTCCTACAGTTTTACTCTATGAGGGAAGCATAGCATTGTGGGTATATTTTCCTACCATAGAACGTAGGTTTTCTTGGTAATTCCTTGAGGTGGGATTTGGAGATTGGTTTGGTAAGTTACACTTCTTAGGGCTGGTATTACATTGAGTCCAATATTAATATGTCTGCTTATCCTGCCTCACCAGTAGTGTACATAGTCAAACTTCTCTCTCTCTGGCAATTAGTGGGTGTATCTCAATATAATTTTAGTTTGTATTTTTATGTAAGAAAAACAAGCAAATATTCATTCAATGTATTGTCAACTATCCACTCATGGTTTTTGGTCATTTATCTAATAGTTTTAATTTTAAATATTGTGAGTGTTTTGTGTTAATTATTAGGCCTTTGGCTAATTGCCAATATTTTCTCTCAGCTTTTTCACTAGTGATTTTTTTAAAAAAAAATTTCACTTACTAATTTGTGTGTGTGTGTTTGCGTGTACGCACGCGCACACACGCACGCGCGTGCGTGCACATGTAAGCACACCATTGCTATGTGTGAAGGTCAGAGGACAACTTGAAGGAGTCAGTTCTGCCCTTCCACTCTCCAGGACTGAACTCAGGTTATCAGTCTTGACTATAAACACAACACCTGAGCTCACTGATCCATCTCACCAGCCCTTTTTTTTGGCAGGGGTGGGGGTGAGGGGTTGGGATTGGCTTTTTGGGGTTTTGTTTTGTTTTGTTTTTGTCATGCAAAACCTTCATACTCAAATACTGTCCTATACCTCTTCCTGCACCTGGATTTCCCTCATAAAAAGTTTGCTCACACTGAGTCCTTTTCCCTAAGGAAAGAGACTGTTTTCCTCCAAGCTTTTATGATTCCGTGTGGTTCATTTGTAGTCTTGACGCGTTTGCAGTTTACTGTAGTGTGTGGCAGGAAATCCAATTTTATCATTTTCCAAATGACTATCCGATGTGCTGGCACTATTAGGAACCCCAGTTTTCACCCCATGGATTGAGCTGACACTTTTATAACACAGTAAGCTTTTATGCCTTATTATTTTTTCTGGACTTTCCCACACTGCTTCTCTGTCTGTCATAGAGTGCTCTATCACAGACTTTCCAATGTAGACCTCCTCATATACTTGAGTATCCAGAGAGGTTTGAAGTTAGGGTTTTGTTTCCTTTACCCATTCTACAGTATAGTACATCAAGTCATAAACTATTTTTCCATACTCATTTTGTTTATTTAGAATTATAGTCTACCCAGGGACAAATACTGTTTTAAATGTCAATTTTCATCATGTTCTTATAATAATTACTCTGTCTACAAAGACAAATTGAAGTAGAGGATGGACATGAATAACAACAGAATGTAGTGAACCATATGAATGAAAATGCTACAAGGAAATCAGTTACTATGATTACTAACTTTAAAAATGAGTAAAAAAAAATCTTTGAAGAATTTTTAAAAAGCAGAATTATTAGATTAATCTTAGTAAGGTGCCATGCCAGATAATAGTTTTTTGTTTTGTTTTTTAAGCAAGAAAAGTTTATTACAATGTAAGAGAAACAGCTGCCTGTAGTAGGGAGGGTCTCAAAAGTGAGTTGCCTGATGACACATTCATGATGATAAAACACTCAGTGCCTCATTTAAAAAAGGAGAAACTCAGTTGCAGCATGTGAACCTGCTCCCGGTAATGTCACCCTTCATTCCTGACTTTCCCTGAACCGCTTCATACGTGGTCATCACCCCTTCGATGGTCCACTTTGGTCCTGTCTTTGCTTCTGGTAGACATACAGAACTAAACCTTGACATGTACTTCGGTGAGTGTTTTTCTTGAAAACATGAGTTTCTAAAATCCTAGTTTTATTGTGATGCCCTCTCCTGGTGTAACCTGCTACACAACACACAAGCCAGTGCTATTGTGTGTTGTTGGAGATTTATTTCATATCTTTAGCTAAACAGCTGAGGGAGTTTTGGTGTGGAACCATGTCTACACTAAATGCGAAGGTGGGAGTCTGAATTATTTTCCATCAATGTATGCTTGTGAAATTTTGAGCATAGTCCTACGAGATCCTGTTTCAAAGAACTAATTATTGAGGCTTTTGAAGGGACCCTGAAGCCTATTGGATGGCACCTCTCAAATTTATGGTAGGTCTTTCCTTATATTTAATTCTCTCCAGACATGTTGTAACAAACACCCCTGGAAATGTGAAATATGAATCTCCTAGGTGTGCTTTAATCCAATCAAGTTGACAACCAGGACTAAGCAGCATGTGACTAATATTTTTGGAATAAGTGTATGGCTATATTTTCCAGGAAGATACTGTCAAAGTTTATCTTATAAGATGGAACAGAGTGAATGAATGTGATATCAACAGAAAGTGAAAGCTCGTGTGACTTGAAACATGTAATGCTCCTAGTAGGTTCAATTTATTACTGACACCTTTGAATTTTATGAGGACAACTAAATAAATGATTGAAAAGCAGTTCCCAAGATCTCTGTCAGAGCACTGTGAATATTCCCCCCATACACACAAGACACTCTTAGCTTCTGGTTGTATGATGTCACCTTCTAAGGATAGCTCAGATATGCCGTGCAGGGCAACACTCTGCCAGCATCTGTTAGCCGGTAACTAGAGAGAAACAGTCGGACTACTCTGCTACACTTAGCTGGAGCAATTTGAGGTGTGGTGTGTGCCATTTTCCACAGTGCCGTCCCCAGCTCCCCTTGGGGGTAGTTTTCTTTTCTTGGCTTCCATTTTCTTTCTTCCCAAAACATTCACTCATCTGCCTCCTTTCTCTCAAGCAAACTAACTGTATTGCAACCTGTTTCTGAATCTGATTCTGGGGGAATACAGTCTAAAATGGTGGCCAATGAATGCAGCCTCCCAGAATTCAGAAGAAGAGAGTCCTCTCTTCAGTACAGTTTGGTTGTATGAATACAGGAAACACATCTTTGCTCTTGGAAACTGGCCTACCCTAACTTCCTTCAGTCTTAATGCCCCCCACCCCCACCCGGTTGGATTATTGCCCAAATTTGCTTCAAACAGAGCTTGCAGGTGGCCCATGGGGCATTAAAGTCTTCATGGAAAGACGGTTCAGTTTGTGGCTCTCTGGGATGTTCTGGGACTCAAACTACAGTCACGTAAAAAGAATTGAGGAAATACATCAAACTCATCCCCTGCTTCAATTTTTCTCCTGTGTCTAGATTTTTTTTAGGTATGTGGCTTTTTGTGTTCAACACTGTGTTCTGACTATGGCTTCACTTCTCTATTGCTGTCTACAAATAGATGAGCTGGCTTTGCATACACATGGTCAATTCTTACTTATAAGTTTATAAAGAAACAGTCACAACTTTAAAACTTGAGAAACGTCCATACTTCCTACTAGAAGGGGACAGGGTGATGAGATCTTCCCTCATGGTATGAGGCTGGTAGATCAATACCTCAGATTTACACTATTCCCCTCAGGACCAGAAGATAATAAATGCATACTGCATCTGCACAGCTCCATTCGGGATGTGGATGGGAGCAGAGACACCAGTGCAGAGTTGCAGATTTCCCAGGAGAGCCTGCTAACGAGCAGGCACTTGTTCTAAAGAATCAAATGGATGTCTTCAAATACATGTCTGCTCACACCCATCCCTCCCCTTCCCCATTTTCTGTCTTTCTCCCTCCTCAGCACTCCAGCAACCATCGGGAACCGCTACATAAAAGCTTGCAAGGAACGTTTAAATGGCTGAGATGGCTCAGCAGGCAGACACTTGCCACACAAACCTGCCCACTTGAGTTCTGTCCTCTGAGCCCACATAAAAATGGAAGGAGAGAACCAACCCCCTAGAGTTGTCCTCTGACCCCCATACACTCACCCTCACACACACACACACACACACACACACACACACACACACACACACACATACACTACTTTAAAAAAAAAAACACTTAAGAGGGAACTAGATACTGTTCAGTGGAGCTTCAGAAAACAGGCTTTAACTGAAGAGACCCCTTGTCTTTTGATATCATTTGCCAAAATAGAGGTTTTAAGTTGCCCTCGCTGAATATTTCTAAGAATTTTGGAGACTCTTGTGTTGAGTTATGAAAACTGGAGTGGGTAGGCAGACAGTAAGGTGAAATCTGTGAATTGTTTGTTCTGTAAGGATTTCTTTCTGACTCCTATAACCTTAGTCTCTCTTTTTCTGTCTGTCTCTGTCTCTGTCTCTGTCTCTGTCTCTCTCTCTCTCTCACACACACACATACACACAATAGTCTAGATTAGTGGTTGTCAATCTTCCTAATACAAATCCCCTTTAATACAGTTCCTGTTATATATATATAGATATAATATATATATTATATCTATCTATATATATATAAATCTATATATATATAAATAAATACAGCAGTGACTCCCAATTATAAAATTATTTTCCTTGCTACTTCATAACTGTAATTTTGCTGCTGTTATAAGTTGTAATGTAAATATCCATGTTTTCCAATGGTCTTAGGCAACCCCTATGAAAGGGTCACTCGACCTCCCCAAGGGGTCACCACCCACGGGTTGAGAACTGCTGGTGTAGACGGACAGTTCATTCACTCCAGCTCCATGGTACCTTTGGAGTGAATATTTGGGCTCCAAATTAAATATGCAGTTCCCACAGCTTGTCTCAGAGCCCCTGCTGCACTATGCATTCCAAGAAGTCTGGCTAGTCCGGAGCTCAGCTTCTAACCTGGAGCTGAGAGATAAGCACAGGTGTGCCGGGAAGCTCCTCCAGGGCTTCTTCCCTGTTGGTGGCCTTTCTCAACACCCTAATGAAGGAGCCAGCTCCAGCTCTGCCTTAGCCCACTGCTGCTTCTGTAATTGCTGGCACTTTCTGTTTTACTTGACTGTATTGTGTGATCTCTGGTGCCAACCCACGCAATTTACAGACTCCCCTAGCTCCCCGTGGAATCAGAGTCTGTCTTCCAGTGAGAATGAGCCATGCTAAAGGACTAAGTCCTTTTTTATGTCAGGGTCATGCTGGCAAGCTCTTAATAAAAGACTCCACCCTCACATGGGTTTTCTACAACAAAGATTTCTTGACTACACAATAGCTCAGTGCAAGTTCCGAGGCTGTTTCCCATGGGAGGGTGTGAGCATGTAGGCATTTGGCTTTTCTTTAGGAAGCCCTTGTTCATCTTCAGAGTTCCTTATTTGTTTCAAGCTATTGCGGTAAAGGTCTGTTGTGGAATATTATCTTAAGGTGTGTTACTTTTGTTGATGTTGCATTTGTTTAACTCTGTGAAGCTGTGTTACTGTGCCTGTCTAAAACACCTGATGGTCTAATGAAGAACTGGCCAATAGCAAGGCAGGAGAAAGGATAGGTGGGGTTGGCAGGCAAAGAGAATATATAGAAGGAGAAAACTGGGAGGCAAGATCTAGGAGCAGAGGAGGAGGACTGCAGGGGCCAATCACCCAGCTACACAGCAAGCCACGGGAAAAGAGTAAGATTTACAGAAGAGAATGGGAAAAGCCCAGAGGCAAAAGGTAGATGGGGTAATTTAAGTTAAGAAAAACTGGCTAGAAACTAAGCTAAGCTAAGGCCGGGCATTCATAATTAAGAATAAGCCTCTGTGTGTGATTTGGGAGCTAGGTGGTGGGCCCCCCAAAAACAATCAAAAACAAACAACAACAAAGGTCAGTACCTCAGAGGAGGTATGGAAGACCAGTCCTTTCCATTGGTTGGACTGAGTCCTATGGTGCCAATCGGATTGCCATTGCCATGTGTCCGGGAACCTCTGGCTCTGCTTTACAGCCTATCCCCTTAAATGACAAATCGGACTGGCTTCCAGGAAAGATGGTAATTATAGTTCCTGCACTAGGGTTTGAACATGTTCCCCTAAAGTTCAAATGTTGGAACCGTAATCCTCAAGTTCATATATTGGTGGTGGTTGAGGTCGTTAACAGAGTTGATGAGATCATGAGGCTGGGGATCCCATGACAGCATTGGTACCTTTAGGGAAGGATTGAGGGAGACCAGCTTTTGCTCTCTCACTGTTTCCTTCCCCGCCTGAGTCCGTTCCCTGTGTCTTGATACAACAGCTCTAGAACTCTAGGCTATGAGTTACTTTGTAAAATCCCACCGAAGCAAGTGTGAATGCTTAAATAATTAGTTCACCACACCACAAGTGTCACCCGCTGTTTGTGGTGACACTCACATAATCCTGTCGGTCTAAGATGCTTTATCCCTCATTGTAAAGCTCGGACATTCTCTCTCAGGACTGTTTGAGTAGATTTAAGCAAATAGAAAGTAAAAACCCTCCTAGTCCAATTAGCAAACTCAGATCTTAAGTACCTTCTAGGAACAGTTTATTTTACTTATGTGATTTGTGCTAAAGAAAGATACTTGTGGGCCATCTAATTTAATCAGTATGCAATTGTAGATTAATTAAGGCTTTAAGTAGGGCGCTTTCCACCTCTATCATTACGATAGCCTAGCATCTATTAGGTTTTGAATAAAAGTTTGTCTTTGTTCCTGTTCCAATGAGTAATTTCCATAGAGAGTCTGAAGATAGGCTTTTACATCCTGTGTTAGTGATTTCAGGGTGGATGTTTGTTTAGGCATGGCCCATATTGTGCCTGGTGTTTTCAGACATTTTTCTGGGCTCAGAAATCTACATACACTCAGTGTCATCTGCTCATTACTTTAAAAAAGACACAGAGATCCTATGTGTCAGCCCAGGATTTCACTTAGCCTTAAGCCACAGCTTTACAGGGTTCTTGGAATGGTCCCCACAGAGGACACTGAGGCATCTCAAAAGTTATTGGTGATCACGGGTTTTGCTGTGTCTAAAACTCATTTTTCTGTTTTTAACTTGGTAAATTACATACATTTATTTAATTTATTTTGTGAGGCACATGTACCATGGTGTACATCTGAGAGTCAGAGAATAACTTGTAGGAGTTGGTTCTCTCCTTCACCCTGTGGGTTCCAGAGATCAAACTCAGGTCATCCAGTCTGGCAACGAAGTATCTTTACTCACTGAGCCGTCTTGCTGACTTCTCCATGAACTCTCAACAAATGATTTCTAGGAAGAAAATGACCAAACGCAAGAGGCCATACCTTCCTTCTGAGTAGAAACCAGAAATGAAGGCAGTGGGTTATGTTAGCACCAGACACGAAGGCACCAAGGGCGAAGTCCTAGGAGTAGCCAGCTCAATGTGCTCTTTGGATTTGTTGAACACACTGTTCCGGGAAGCAAAGCCCTCGCCCATGGAAGTATCCAAAGTTGTCTAGATTTTAGAGTCAGCGCTGGCATGGAAACAAGCTGGGCTTGTTGGTTTTAAATGCAGCCAGGTTATTTCCCGTGTCAGTGTGAGGGCTGACACACTCATTCTTCCTCATGCTTGGCTGACTTTGATGGTCATTGAGCCTGAAGTCTTTGGCTAGTGCTGGTGTTTTTCAAGGTAAATGAATTTCTTGGATTGTTAGGATGGTAATTCTTCCCCATTCCCCCATTTAGTTCAACTTGATGACTATTTTCTTGATTGCATATAAGCATTCCTGAAAGTGATGTTGTCTTGAGCTATTGCATTACCTCCAGGAATACTGGATTGTCTTCACTGAAGATACTATTGTGTATTTAGGCCAATGCCATGTATCATGCACTCTTTTTTACTCCTTCCCTGTACATCCTAAAATCACAATTGGATCTGTTACATAGTCTTTTAGGGAAACACACTTTTTATCTATCTCTGGATTCTATGTCCTCATATTTAATTAGTGTCTTCATAAAACTGTTAAATATTTAACATCAAATTGACTTTTTTTTAAAAAAAATCCTCTTTCTCTGGAGGAAGACTCATTGTTTCCATCAGTAAGTTATTCAACGGCTGCTAAACGATGCCTTTACAATCCATTTGAATGACTAGGTGATAGCTGTAAATGGAACACGGTGTAAATAAAACAGAATGGCAGCTAAGGAAGGGTTCAGACTTCTGATATGTCTATCTCTCTTTATGAGTGATGGTTGCAGAACACAGACAGCAATTCCACAATGAACTCAGCATTTATATCTCTTGGTGTTACTGCTGAACATTTAGGGTTGTTTACCACTGATCCACTAGGCTTGAATAATTCATAAATCCTGGAAGCCCAGCCTTTGTGTGATCAGAAGGAAGGTGGTGCATCCTGTGCTCAAGTACTGTAATGCTATGAGACAATGAAGTCAACATGTGAGCCAACACTTGCACGAAGATGCCCACAGTCTGACTTCTTCCCCTAATTCACAAATTAGAGAAGGACTTTCCACAAGATAAAAATACACATTTTACTTATATTGAACCACAAGTGACTCATATTTGATACATCTTGGATTTGTACATTGAGGTTGTTGGCAGTCTCTGTCATTTTCCAAAGAGAAGAGGTCTTTCCTGCCACTTGTCACCTACATCCATGGCAATTTGGGGGGGGGGATTTTTGGAAGCCCATTAATTTCATATTCTTCCAAAAATCCTTGATTAACATTTCTAAACAGAACATTAGTGCATCTTGAACAGTGCAGCCATAGTCATGGGAGGTTTCCAGTGTTGACTCACAGACCCTGAGATCAACTAAAGACTGTCTAGTCCAGGTACAGGAGGAGTCTGGGGCAACACTGCGATGTGACTTGTTGCCACCATGGAGTTAGGTAAGACAAGGCTTCATTCTCCCACCCTCCTTTGCTGTGCAGTGCCTGGGAGACACAATCATGTGCCTATATTTATGTGTTGTCTAAGGCTGCCATGAGTATACAGTAGCAACACTCAGTAGTTACATAAGAGACAGTGAGACTGGCAAGGCCTATACTTAGCATTTGACAAGTTATTAAAAACATCTTCCATCCACCGCTGGTTTCCCTCATAGTTGTAGGGTCATGACTGGCTTTCCTCCTCTCATTGTCACAGCCAGAGCTGTGCTAAATATATAATTTTCTTTTCAAAGATGACAAAGCATGAAATACATAAAGCCAAGAGTGAATTTGTAGATCACCATGAATAAACCAGTCATTGGCAATATCATGAATGAACATGTAAATCGCCATGAATGAAACCAGGAAACTGGAAACCAGGCATCATCAGGATGGATTATCTCTTCCCTTTACATTTTCCATCCCGTAATGAGAGTAAATTCTACAATTGGAGCATAATGTGTGTGCAGAGAATGTGTTGCCGAGCATTCTGCCTGCTTTAGATATTCTGAAAATAAGGTTCATTAGATACATTCTGTATTGTCTAGTATTTATTAAATAATTCTAGGAACTTGGTGGGGGTATTTAATACTTACATATGCAAATGGGAATGCTTACACACTAACCAGTGCTGTGTCCATGGAGCCCAGAGAGAGATGGCAGGACTCTGCTCTGGCGTCATCTGACTTTCATTCATTTTGGAATGGTAAACGCTAGTGTAGGAGGACTAATGTCCTGTTCAGTTTGAAAACAATGAAGCAACTTCTGCATGATGAGAAAGCTGCAGGGGTAAGGGCAGGACCTGATGGCGCGTTGTCTCCTTCTACTACAGGAGTCTATGATTGACAGTGTGATGTGTTAAAAGGCCTGTTCCCAAGCTTGCAGCAGACATGTTGAGGAATACTGGATCACATATTCTTACTTGATGAGTTTGTTCATTTCACAAATTTAGTATCTTCCATATAACATAATCTTGGGGGATCACACTCTTGACTAAAGTGTTCAGAGGCAGACACTGAAATTCACATACAACTCTGCATTTTGCTTAATTTGCTTCTATTCCTTTTTTGTTTGTATTTCATATTTCTTGCATTATTTCCTGCCAAAGTCCTTTTATTTCTCTGACTACAGAAGCAAGAAAGAGAATCTGTAGTTGCTAACATCTATGCCATATAGTGCATTTAATCTGTTGATATTCTTCCATTTTACAAATCATGTCATTGATCACGTTATTTGAAGCAAAAGAGCTGATCTTCCTGCTCATATATGCTGGATTCCAAAGCCCCTTGTTGGAAAATTTTCCCACAATGCCTCTCACTAATAAAGGAGAATCCAAGGAATCAGGACATGAGCTTTCTGATTTGTCAGAGCTATTTTTCACTCATGAGTACAGGATGCAAATGTTTTCATTAGCCCTTGCTGTGTTCAAGGCTCTGTGATGGTTGTTACAGAAACTCGGAGCTAATTCTCCACCCTCCAGAGCCCTCAAGGATCTTCTATTCAAGTTAACAATAAAGGACATAAAGAATGAGGACATAACTAAACATGGACTTTAGCCTGCTCTGGGGGCTGATAGCTGGGATGTCAGCTCTGCAGGGGTTCCAAGAAGGGTAAGTCCAGCTGGGGAGACGGCTCAGTGGATAAATCACCTGCCCCACAAGCCGGAGGACCAAAGTTTAGATCCACAAAAAAATTGTAAAATCTGGCATGCATGGCAACTCCATATAATCTCAGCAATCAGGAAGCAGAGATGGGATCCAAGAGCAAACCAGATAGCTAGACTAGCTGCAATATAAAAGCTGTGGGATCAGTGAGAGACCCTGACTCAATAAATACACTGAAGAGTGGTAGAGCAAGCTATCGAACATTAACTTCAGGCCTCTATACTCCCACATATGCACACACACCCTCACACATGTGCCCACACATGTGAACATGCATACATGTATACCACATACATACACACAATAAGTAGAACAAGTCATGCCCCACACGTGTAACTGGTAGGGAGCAAGTGTGTAAACTTACAGCCTATCATTCAGGTGAGGCTTGTAGCTGCTGTATGGTAGTTAGTCTACAGACCTGCTTCACTGTCTTGAGTTTTCTGTTTTCTTAAATTTAGGTCAATACACATGGAACCATGTTTTGCTTTGCTCAAAAATAATTATACCTAAGGGATGTGTGTCCACCTGGCAAAAATCAAGACCTGTGTTTTCCTGTGTCTGTGGCTTCTGCCCTCCCTGGGTTGTCTCTGCACTGACCCACAGTGTATGATTCTTATCTGACACAATGAGCAATGGCAGTCACAAGCCACAAAAGAGGAAGCTGAGATCCAGGCAGAAGGGAGGGGTGTGTGTGTGTGTGTGTGTGTGTGTGTGTGTGTGTGTGTGTGTGTATGTATGTATGTATATACGTATGTATGTGAATGTATGCTATATATGCATGTGTTGTATTTGTGTGTGTGTGTGTGTGTGTGTGTGTGTGTGTGTGTGTGTGTGTAGGACAAAAGGCAACTTCAGATGCTCTTCCTCAAGATACTACATCTTACTATATCTTGGGTTTTGGGGCAGTCTCTCATTAGCCTGGAACTGACTCATAGGTTCAGGTTGACCAGAGAACCCAAGAGATCATCCTGTCCTGATGTCCACAGTCCTAAGATTACAAGTGAGATATCTGGCTTTTAGAAGTAAATTATTTTTAAAGATCTGAATTAATTCGTAAGAGGTTGGATTGGTCCCAAAACTCCTGACTAGTAAGCTAGCTTTTTTCATAGAACACTATCACTCATGAAGGCATATTCGAACTTCCACAGAAAATGTAGAGTTAAAATAGATATATAATTCACTATTCAATATCCATAGGCCCTGATAGGTTTGAAACACAGAAAATTTTAAACCTTAGAAAATAAAAATTATTCATATATCAATTATTATATTATGAAAACAGTGAGGTCTAGAACCAACTTGATAATTAAACTAGTATTTATACAGGGGGCTTTGGAATATCCCCCCCTTAATGAGAGAAATAAAGACTGTGCATATCCATCAATCCAGGATATATTTTGCTGTGAATTTGGAATGATTTTGTTGGTGAACTTTCAGAAAGTGGCTGACTATCCCCATATCTGAGGGACAGATGACCCCAGTTCTCTTACAAATAAATGGAGATAATAATGCTTTATGCTTTGTAGATTTTTAATTATAGTAATTATAATGTTCAAAACAGGCCCTAGAGGATACTATCATCTGTGTAAGTCATGGTAATTACTATTTTTTTTTATCCTTGGTACTGGTACTGTGTGTATTTTATAAGTCAGATCTTTGGATTTTTCCCTTACAACCATGTCCTAAGTATCCTTTGTGTGTGTGTGTGTGTGTGTGTGTGTGTGTGTGTGTGTGTGTGTGTTTGTTTATTGAGACAGTGTTTCTCTGTGTAGACCTGGCTGTCCTGGAACTTACACTATAGACCAGGCTGGCCTTGAACTCAGAGATCTGCCTGCCTCTGCCTCCTGAGTACAAGGATTAAAGGCATATGCCACCACTGCCAGGCCTAAGTATCTATTTTTAAGTGCGTAAACCACAAAAGAGGCCAAATGAAGTGAGGAAAGCTGCAAGGGATGATTAGGAATAGCTCCACCCACCCACCCACCCCCAAGCCAGGCTTCTGAAAACAAACACCAGCCAGCCTGTGGCCCAAATGTGACCTGTCATCCCTTTGTAGAAATCCCAGACTAAACATGCATTTCACATTTGAAATGGACAAAAAATGAGAAGAATAGTAGTATTTCATAACATTTTAAAAATCACACATAAAAGCAAGACCCCAGTCACCAATATATTGAGTTTGATAAATGGCAAAAGTGAATAGTCACTGAGGAGGCCACAGTCTTACAAGGACAATTCACCTTCCTGCCCTGTCCAGGCTAGGTAGGCTCTCCCCTCTTTATTGCAGAATTTGACCCTCCTTGCTTCCCTTATTACTTCTTCAACACACGCTAGCTTCTACTTTTCCCAGTTCCATGAGATGAAGCCGGGTGCCTGATTTATGGCTGATGTTGTAACCCGAGGGAGACAGGGCTGTTGGAAACTCATTTCCTTCCCATTGTTATTTTAGCCATGTCGAAGATGCCACATCCGGGCAGAAATAAGTCAGCCATAACTGTTCTAAAAATCTGTATTTTCAAACCATATGTCCCTGCCCTCACTTAGCTGTGCATAGATAAATCTGGGGGCGAGTCTGAGACAACCCGAATTCTCCCTCAGAGCTGCTAGCTAGGTCCTGATGGAAATGGTTTATAGTGTCCAAAGTGGGAGTCAGTCACCTACATGTCACAAGGGTCTTGATTTGCATGCACAAAACTAAGTCTCTTTGTCTCCCCTTTCCTGCAAGATACTAAGTTTTTCTTTCACCCCACAGTGATTTTAATGGGAAGTTCAGCTTAGGGTAAGGAGAGGTAAATTGAGAAGAGATTTGAGTTATCTGAGAACCCATAACAAAAGAACATTGTCTTTGATTCTCTTGGGTAATGCATACTTTGGAGTCTTTTAGAATGACATATAGAAAGAGAGCGTTTTTCCACTTCTGAGCATAATTATATAACTGAGTAATTCATTGGCCAACCACACCTTGACCTTGGCAACAGTTGGAGCTGCAGCTCCATGGCCCCTTATTATTAATAATAATAATTATCAAATAATGAAATTATTTGATAAGTGATCACCTTCAACACCCTTATCAGTACAGTATGGGCAGACACGTGCTGTCATAGTTTTTGGTGGTCTGAGGCACAGCATCCACATCATTAAGGGATCACCCCAGAGCCATGACAGGGTAAAGAGTGTGAAAACTGTTTGATCCACCACCTCTAAGCTGTCGTGCTTCCCCTAAATAAGGATGGCTGGAGTTTTCCCAAGTATCAGGCAGCTAGGCAGATCCATCAACTGTGCCCCATCCTACTATAAAAGAGTGCTTACCCGGGGGTTTGGTTCCCAGCACCCATGTCAGGCAGTTCACAACCTCCTATAACTCCAGCTCCTCCAGGTGATCTAACACCTTCTTTTGGCTCCATGGCCATATGTAGACACACACACTCACTCACACTCACATACACATAAGATTAAACTCTTTTCTTAAAAAACTCACTCGTAATATAGATCTGTTCAAGAAAGTCTCTGGCAGTATATTTATTGATGCATTCATGAGTACACATATTTTTTAAACAGATATCTGCAGATATAATAGTATCATAAAATAACTTTCAAACATTACATACCAAATCATGCTAATGATAACGGGTTTAAGTCTGAAGGTTCATAGAGTCATAGAGACTTACAGTTCTTGGCAATTGGTTTCATCCCATAGCTAGCACGATTGCAAGGTCCAGGTCAGGATGGGGTCTGCAACACTGTCAACTCCCTCACCTTGATTCTTATATCTATTCACTTTCCACAATATTCCTCACCACCTCCCTCTGGTATTTGTGAATACAGAAAAATATTTAGGGAAATAATATCCAAATGCTTACAGCTCTCTGGAAAACACCACTTCTGTTAAGTGGTGGAAACAGGTCAGTCTGTTGAAGCAGACCGAAACTACTTCCACTTCCAGGTGAGTTAGCTCAGATACAGGGAAGCTAGGAATCCACGCTTCTGTCATCACCCATGTCCTACTCACGTGACCCAACACACACACCTTGAACTCTTAAGTTGTGTTTTAGGTCTAGTCCTTATGGGAATATTCATTGCTTTAGAATCTGGTTCAAGAAGAAATCCTATGCATCGGAGCCTATGGGTAAGGGTGGAGTTGGGGTATTGGGGAGGGTTTCTCCTCCCTTTCTTTCTCTGAGAGCTGATCATTGAATGGTTTACATATGGCGGTACTTACAGATTATGCTAATGTATTGTTCTAATCTGAATGACTGTCATCGTGATTTGCATAATAAAACAGGATCTGAGAGATAGATGGGTTAAGGTGGCCATCTGGTTAAAGTGAACCTCAGGTTCTAAATTCAGAATCCTTTAATCCTTTTGAGAACACCAGGAGTCTGTTTCCTTTGTCATAGGATCTGAAACAGCCTTCTAGTCAATAGGGAAGAAAGGAAGAAGGACTACCCACCTGGAATAGACTTTTTTTTTTTTTTTTTTTGCTAAACACCATGCTTAGAAATTGCGAAATATTCATTTTTTTAAAAAAGCTTTATTTTTTATTTTCTGCGTATAAGTGTTTTACCTACATGCATAGCTATGCACTATGAGAATGCAGTTCTCACAGAGGCCAGAAGGGGACATCATATCCCCTGGGACTGGAGTTAGACATAGTTCTGGGAATCTAACACGGTTCCTCTGGAAGAGCAGGCAGTGTTTTCTACCACCGAGACATTTAAATGTACATTTTAAATACATACTATTAAATATTTTTTTCTTATGGTGCATCTTAATGCATTTTTCTCAATTGCAAATTTTATTTCTTCAGCAAGAGTCTCCTTCCTAAAACATCTAATTCCATAATTGGTACAAACAGTCGCTGCTTTATCAGTCCCATAACATCTAATTAAATTTAATACAATAGTTACAGACTAACTGCTAAATCACAAATTGCTACCTAAACAAGTAAGTCTGTGTCATTTCCTTTCCCCATCACCTTCATGCTGTGGTTTATATCATGGACTTTTGATTCTTAACTAACTACAATTTTAGATTGTCTCAAAGACTGTGTGTGTGTGTGTGTGTGTGTATACACATGTACATGTCTGTGTATGTGCTTATGTGTATATTCATGAACATGTGTGTGGAGGCCAAAGGTCAATGTTGGGTGTCCTCTTCAATTACTCTAGACCCCAACCATTTATTGATGGGTGGACACAGGGTCTCTTAGTGCATTTGGATCCAGTTGATTTGGCTAGGCTAGCTGGCCAGCACACTCCAGGCATCTCTTGTTTCTGCCCTTCCAGTGCTGGGATTATAGGCACATGCTGCCACTCCTGACTGCTGGAAATCCAAATCAGGTCCTCATGCCTCTGCAAGTGTAATGGCCAGTTTTCGTTTTCAGCTTGCCACAATCTAGCTAGATTCACCAGAAAAGAGATTATCAATAAGGGGTTTTCTCCATCAGGCTGCTCTGTGGGCATGCCTGTGGGCAGGACTGTCTTGATTATTAACTTAGGCAGGAGAGCCCAGCCCACTGGGAGCAGCACCATTCCCTACGTTTGGGTCCTGGACTGTATAAGAGTGAAGTAAGGGAGCTGAGCAGCAGGCATGTGTGCATTTATTCTCTAACTTCTCTTGCCTGTGGATGTCACCAGCTCCTTCAAGTTCTTACCTTGGCATCCCATAATGATGACTATGACCTGGACAGTGAGCCAAGTAAGCCCTTTCTCCCTTAAAGTTGCTTCTGTCGGGATGTTTTATCACACCAGCATGACAGAAAGTAGGACACTCAGCAGATTGCTCACTGAGCCATCTCACCAACCTTCTTTGCAATTGAATGCTAAGGTCATGAACTCTATAATGCAGGGGAAATGGATGTGAAGGTGTACTTACCTTCTGTCCATCTTAAACAACTTTATTTAAATGAATTACCTCTTTCCAAGTCCCCAGGCTGGAATCTGAGTTCTTTGTTCCACCTGGGTTTATAAGGCTGGGGTTCTTGGTCTAATCTTCTCGCTATTGCCAGTTTCTAGGAATGGCTTATATGAATTCTCTGAGCCTCGTATATCAATGTTAAAGACATTCTGTGTGGTTGGTCTATGGCACCATTTTATTGACATACAGCTACCTGGAATCCTTGGACTCTCAGGTGCAAGCTTTTGTATCTTGACGTGTCCTATGATTGGATGGCTGGTGTCTGGCTGTCTCTAGGTATTTTTTTTGGGTTTTTTTTTTTTTTTTTTTGGTTTTATCGAGACATGGTTTCTCTGTGTAGCTTTGCGCCTTTCCTGGGACTCACTTGGTAGTCCAGGCTGGCCTCGAATTCACAGAGATCCGCGTGGCTCTACCTCCCGAGTGCTGGGATTAAAGGCGTTCGCCACCACCGCCCGGCTTCTAGGTAGTTTTTAAACAGAAGCTAGTCCTAGGAAAAACCTAGAAGGTTGAGATTTTTAACCTCAACCTCCACATCTGTTGAAGGAGAAGGATGAAGATTTAATTTATCACCAATCTGAGGTCTCCTGCCTGCCAGCTTTTCTAGGTCACGTTGTCCCCTGCAAGGCTCATACTCAGGAAACACATAGCTGTCTTACAAAAGAATCACTGATAAGAAGGAAATCTCCTAATGTTCTAGTATGTTTATGATTTCATGTCGGGTCATGTGTAGACCAGAATCTGCCAGCCTCTTTAAACAAGACTCCACACAAACCCCAGTGGAGCATCTGGGTAGCGGAGCACACAGCGGTCCATGGCGAATGTTGCACCCAGGCCTACTGACTGTGCTCTTATCCCTGTGTTGTGTCTCTTCCATTCAGATGCTTGCATGCACCCTTTCTAACAGCTTTTGGAATAAAGCAGTTTTGTGAGCCACTTGAAGACATTTATCAACCTAGGGAATGGGTCACGAGTACCTTGATTTATGGCCTTTTGGTCAGAAGTTCCCAGGGCCTGGATTTAGACTGGCATCTAAAGTGGGCAGCAGTCTCATGGGACTGAGCTCTTGACATTCAAGGTCTTACACTATCTCCAATGGTAGAAGCAGAACGCAGCAGAATTAGAGAGCCACCAACCACTGCCTTCTAGAGAACAAACATTGGTTGCTGGTTGGAAACCCTCATGTTTTGTGTCCACTGTGCTATAATAGCAAAGAAACTGTGTCTTAGTTAGGGTTTCTATTGCTGTGATGAAGCGCCATGATAAAAAGCAAGTCAGGAAGAAAAGGGTTTATTTGGCTTACATTTCCATATTGCTGTTCATCATCTAAGGAAGTCAGGACAGGAACTGAAACAGGACAGGAATCTGGAGGCTAGAGCTGATGCAGAGGCCATGGAGGGTGCTGCTTACTGGCTTGCTCAGCCTGCTTTCTTATAGAACTCAGGACCACCAGCCCAGGGATGGAACCAACCACAATGGACTGGGCCCTCCCATACCAATCACTGTCTTAGTTAGGATTTCTATTGCTACGAAGAGACACTGTGGCCATAGCAACTCTTACAAAGGAAAATATTCAATGGGGTAGTTTACAGTTTCAGAGGTTTAGTATATTATCATCATGGCAGTGTGTAGGCAGACATGGTGCTGGAGAAGGAGCTAAGAGTTCTACATCTTGATCCAAAAGCAACAGGAAGTGAATTGACTCTATACTGAGCAAAGCTTGAGCAAAGGAAACCTCAAAGCCTGCCCCACAGTGACATACTTCCTCCAATAAGACCACACCTACTCCAATAATGCCACACCTCCTAATAGTGCCACTCTCTATGAACTTATAGAGGCCAATTACATTCAGTGACCACAATGACTAAGAAAATTCCCTACAGCCAGATCTAAAGGAAGCATCTTTTCTTTTTGTTTTGTTTTGGTTTTTTTTTGGTTTTTTTTTGGGGGGGGGGGGTGGTTTTTTTTTTTTTGGTTTTTCGAGACAGGGTTTCTCTGTGTAGCTTTGCGCCTTTCCTGGGACTCACTTGGTAGCCCAGGCTGGCCTGGAACTCACAGAGATCTGCCTGGCTCTGCCTCCCGAGTGCTGGGATTAAAGGCATGCACCACCACCGCCCGGCGGAAGCATCTTTTCAACTGAGGTTCCTTCCTTTCAGATAACTCATTTATGTGTCAAGTTGGTATAAGGCTAGCCAGCACAAAAATTTAGCTTGCTTTTTCCCAGTGCTTTTGCAGGCCCCAAACCTACCATATAATAATTTTAGTGATAGATGTGCACAGAAATGTCCAGAGATATAACGATGTGAGAATATTCAGAATACTAACATTTGTAAAAGTCTCCAGCCAGCAGCAGCCCACTATCAACCAATAGGATTAGGAAGTTGGTACAGTCACCAGTTAGACAAGGAATACTCTATGGCTGTAATTCCCAGTGAACAATATGGGCCTCAGAGAACAGGTGGCAATGTCCAGAGACATTATTTTATGACTGAGTAGGTAAATGGAGCCTATTGTTGTCTAGAGAGTGAAGTCCTGAGACACTGGTAAGCATCCTATAGTATATGGGCAGTGCCCATTACAAGAACATTAGCTATCTGAAAAATCAAGGTTGAGAAAATTCATTTTGTTGTCACTGAAATGATTGAACAATAACTACACCAAAAATTTGCAAGAATCTCACAAGTTCATATTGGGGTGTGGGGGTTACTCCATTTCCAAAGAGTGTGTGCATACTAGCCCACATTACAAAAACTAGAAAGATGAAAGAATTAACATTGAAGTGAGCACAATTACCTTTGGGAGGGTGAGAGAGAGAGAGTATATGGCAAAGGCATGGGTGAGCTTCAAGGGTGTGTGGAAAAAAATCTCTTTCCTGGAGTTGGAGAGATGGCTCAGCTGTTAAGAGCGCATGCTGCTTTTGCAGAGGACCTGGGTCCAGTGCTCAGTGCCCACATGTCAGCTCACAACCATCTGTAATTCTGGTTTCAGAGGGTCTGATGTCTCCTACTAGCCTCTGCAGGCACTGCATAGCATGTTCACAGAGCATATACATATTTGCAAGCAAATACATCCACCCATACACAAAATCTATCCTGTGTGTACAATGAAAGATGTTTAAACAAAGCAAAAAACAAGTCTTTGTGAAGCCATTGTGAGTGAGTCTGGAGGTGTGGGGAGTCTTTTCTTCTTTGGAGACATTCATTAGAAGCAGATAGCATGGAGCATCTAAAAACAGTTTTGTGGAATGCACTTCTAATAGTCTCAGAAACATGTTTCCTTTCTCCTTAAGAGTCACGGGACATAGCCAAACATTTTTTCAGTAAAATTATGAGCCCAAGGCTTCTCACAGTAAAATGTCCATCAAAGGGAGTGTAGAAGACCTGTTTGATACAAAGCAGGAGAAACAATCTCCTCTCTGCTGGTGTGTTAGTCTGATAATCTCTCTGAGATGAGGGTTCAAAAGGACAGGAGTAGGGTGGTGAAGAAAGCTGTCTTAAAACCATCCAGCTGGAGTGACACATGGTGGTGGGGACCCTTATTTGCTGAAGGCCTGAAGCGTGGTACCTGTGCTCCCTTCCTATGCACTGAGTGCTGCTCATGTCTGGCTTCACTGCTCATAAGCAGTGGGAGGCAGTGTTTCCCTCTGCTGTAAATTGTGCTCACCTGATCCAGACAAAAGCCATTTACTTCCTATTCTGTATCTTTCTAATTGTTCCCATTCATGGCAGATTTTCAGGTAAATTCTACTTTAGAAAGTGGAAGGAGGTTCAGAGCTAGTTATCTACCTGTTAAGTATTATCATATCCATCCTGACTTCCGGATGTGCATCATTTCAGTGTGTGCCACACTTTAAAGTGAGAGGGCAGGAAATCAATATAAATTTTTATAGTATCAAAATGCATATTAAAATGTAGAGACTTCTTAGAAGCAACTAGTTGGTCACTGTTGTTCCTCTTTTCTCCCCCAGACCCGTGATGAATGGATCATCCTGTGTTTGCACACTCCTGGTGTTGGGAGTTCTTGCCTGATAAAGTGGCATTCCAAAGGTTTACAATGTTCTATTTATGAGAAAGTTGTTTTCTGTGAAGTTGAAATCTAAACCTCCATCTTTCCCACTCATTCTTAGCTACCTCCTTTCATCCATGTTAGGATGTGATCATTTTCACTTCCCCTTTGGCAATCAGCATATGCTAATTAGCACATTACCAAGAATTCCCTGAAGTCCATAGCTGTGTGGATTTTAGGCTTAAATTAGCATGACACGAGCTGTTGCAGCAGGTAGATTTTCTGCGTGAGAGCCTTGCCTTCATCCACCGGGAGGAGCCCGGAGAGCAGTTGCTATAGACAGAGCCTTCTCCACCTCAGAGGGCAGAATCATGACAGTTAAGTCAAGAAGTTGGCTCAAAAATGGCTTCCTCTGTCACGTTCTTCAAGACCTTTCTCTCAGGTGACCAGTTTTGATCTCTACCAGGGGCCTCCTTGACTAAGGAGACCATGAAATAGCATCCAGTTTGAATTAGTTCTGAGTGGCTTGTGTATTGGAAGGAAATGGGTTTCATGGCACATCTCTCATATTGGTTAAGACGAAAATGGTGAAGAGACCAAAGTGGGAAGAATATAAATTATTGTACTTATTATTACACCTGCTACTTATGTGGAAGAAATGGACACAATATGCATGCAAGAGTGGAATTTTGCCTATCACATGCATTGCTTGGTTTTGAGAGTCTTAGGATTAATCTGTAAAATGGTCTCTTATGGCACAACTAAATTGCACTTCCCACCATTGTTAACTTTTTTTCCCAAGACACATTGCACAAAACTATGGAAACAGCAAAGCACCCCTCCATCCCTTTACTTTTACGTTACCCGGTCACACAGTTCCTACTCTCTCCTAGACCTCGTTTTTCAGAATGCTATCCCCACAGGTCAGCTTGTGCACACCCCTGCCTCTGTCCTTCTCTTCCAAGGTGACACAAGTCAATTTTTTTTTTTTTTTTTTTTGATTTTCCGAGACAGGGTTTCTCTGTGTAGCTTTGCGCCTTTCCTGGAACTCGCTTGGTAGTCCAGGCTGGCCTCGAACTCACAGAGATCCGCCTGCCTCTGCCTCCCGAGTGCTGGGATTAAAGGCGTGCGCCACCACCACCCGGCCCGACACAAGTCAATTTTTCACTTGGAAGAAGTATCTGGGCAGAAGGAACACAGGTTATTCTAGCGGTAACTAGAGAGAAATGTTTTCAGTCAGTGTTGATTAAAATGTGGCAGCCAATAGAGTTCTAAAAATAATGCTTTTAAGTGAATAGGTGATTGAATAGGCGATTAAAGTGATTTGTGGGGGTTTTAATCTTCCCACCAACACAATATGGTTTTCAGTCTTTGGATCAGGGCTCAACTACAGACTGTCTGCTCCCAGGTTGTCCTTGATGGAGCACACTGCTTCCCTTCTGTAATTACTTTTGTAAGGTTAGAACTGATGTGGATGTTGGGATCATAGATACAAAGGAAAATGACTGCCCTCTGTGTATCCTTGTATCTGTAATTTAAAGCATAAGCAGGGCAGAGACAATGTCATGTATGGTTTGACCCAGCTGTCACTTTGAAAGGGAGACTTGGGCATTTTATGTTTTCTTTGCATACTTTATTTTCTTCCTGTGTAGTTGGGGCAAGGAGGGGAGTCCTTGAGAAGGAAGATCTAATTTTGCAACATTGTGATGGAGGAAAACCTTGGTTGGCCCTTCCTGGCTTTGGAGTCTGATAAATAGGCACAGAAGCATCATGAAATTTTCAGAAACTGGATGTCAGGCCGAAAGATGGCACAGTCCCACCTTAAACATTAGCCATGTCCCTTCACACTCCCCAGCCCTGCTCCAATCTTTTCCTAAGCTGCAGCTCTGCCTCTCTTCCCAGCCTCTTTCTGTTTCTATGAAAGTCCATCTTCTTCTCCACATGGTGCATAGACCTGCTAGCAAACTTTGGGAAGATTATTTCTTTCTCCTTCAGGTGAGCTGCATTGACTGTACTTATATGACTGAACTCTGGGGAAAATTAAAAGCTACGACCAGTAAAGTATCAGGAACAAAGGAAGTTCATTGTCCAAACAGCAGTTCATTAATAGGAAGATAGTGTCTATATTTCTTGTATACCATTTCTTGTCTTTGCTTAATCAGGACGAAGGTCTTGGGTTATTGTAGACTGAAATAGGATGTTGGGGTGGCTTGAGTAGAGATGGAGGAGAGTTGAAGTGAGACTTCAAATTTCTTCCTTTCTCTCTTTCTTTCTTTCTTTCTTTCTTTCTTTTTTCTTTCTTTCATTTATTTGTTTATTAGTGTTGTTTCTCGAGACAGATTTTCTCTCTGTAGC